>NC_090346.1:3800891-4100891 GCF_035084215.1 Heptranchias perlo
AGGACACTTGGAAAATATCAACGAGATTAGACAAAGTCAACATGGATTTATGAAAGGGAAATCATACTTGACAAACCTACTGGTGTTTTTTGAGGATGTAACTGGTAGAATAGATAAGGAAGAACCAGTGGATGTGGTTTATTTGGATTTTCAGAAGGCCTTTGATAAAGTCCCATGTAAGAGGTTAATGTGCAAAATTAAAGCACATGGGATTGGTGGTAATATACTGGCATGGATTGAAAATTGGTTAACAGACAGGAAACAGAGAGTAGGAATAAGTGGGTCTTTTTCGGGGTGGCAGGCGGTGACTAGTGGGGTACCGCAGGGATCAGTGCTTGGGCCCCAGCTATTCACAATATATTTATGATTTGGATGAGGGAACCAAATGTAATATTTCCAAGTTTGCTGACAACACAAAACTAGGTAGTATCGCATGTTGTGAGGAGGATGCAAAGAGGCTTCAAGGCAATTTAGACAAGCTGAGTGAGTGGGAAATACATGGCAGATGCAGTATAATGTGGATAAATGTGAAGTTATCCACTTCAGAAGGAAAAACAGAAAGGCAGAGTATTATTTAAATGGTGATAGATTGGGGAATGTTAATGTACAAAGTGACCAGAGTGTCCTTGTACACCGGTCACTGAAAGCAAACATGCAGGTGCAGCAGTTAGGAAGGCAAATGGTATGTTGGCCTTCATTGCAAGAGGATTTGAGTGCAGGAGCAAGGATGTCTTACTGCAGTTATACAGGGCCTTGGTGAGACCACACCTGGAGTATTGTGTACAGTTTTGGTCTCCTTACCTAAGAAAGGATATACTTGCCATAGAGGGAGTGCAGCGAAGGTTCATCAGACTGATCCCTGGGATGGCAGGACTGTCGTATGAGGAGTGATTGGGTCGACTCGGCCTGTATTCACTCGAGTTTAGAAGAATGAGAGGGGATCTCATTGAAACATATAAAATTCTGACAGGGCTAGACAGACTGGTTGCAGGGAGGATGTTTCCCCTGGCTGGGGGGGGGGGGGGGGGGGGGGGAGGGGTCCAGAACGAGGGGTCAATGTCTCAGGATACGGGATAGGACATTTAGGACTGAGATGAGGAGAAATTTCTTCACTCAGAGAGTGGTGAACCTGTGGAATTCTCTACCACAGAAGGCTGTGGAAGCCAAATCACTGAATATATTTAAGGAGCTAGATAGATTTCTAGACACAAAAGGCATCAAGGGGTATGGGGAGAGAGCGGGAATATGGTATTGAGAAAGAGGATCAGCCATGATCATATTGAATGGTGGAGCAGGCTCGAAGGGCCGAATGGCCTACTCCTGCTCCTATTTAAAATGTTTCTTTAGTCACATATAAGCCTTTAGAATGAGTAATGTCACGCTGTTCTATCATGGGGGCTATCTCATTCAATCCCAATCCTAAACTCACCCATGATTCATATACACACACTTGCTGGAGTTGCTGGATTGAAGTCGTGGGTGGAAACCTTGGTCAACGTAGAGCACTGTAGAGCAACATAGGGCATTGGAGCTTGAAATTTGTGTGCGTGGGTCTCTGAATTTTGTGTGCACAGGAGTTTGAATTTTTGTTTGTGGAAGTTTGAATTATTTGTGTGTGGGTGTCTGTATTTTGTGTATTTGGGAGGTTGATATTTGTAGGTGGAATTTATGTAAGGGAAAGTTCTCCAATAAATGTAGAATTTTTTTAATATAATTATAAAGCTCAGATCTTGCATTCTAAACTTGAGATTGTGAACATGTACAGTAACATTTCGCCAATAAATGTGGAAATGTTTTATTGGAAAAGTGAATGTGTAGGACGTGATATTTAATCATGATTCTGCCTGATGCCAAAGTATTTTACTCATATCTAACCCACTGACTCATTGTGACACAGATCCAGCCCATGGCCATAAATGGTTGGACGCTCTGGTCTAACTCACTGAGACCTACAGTAGTATTTCTGTAACACAACAAAATAAGAGCACAATTACAAATTTTTTTGGTTTAATTGGTGTACATTACGGAGAAATTTGTTAGTCCCTTACATTTCTTGGTTGTGCTGTAATAGTAAAAGTAACAACTCACAAAAAAGTTTTTTTGTTCAAGTCATAAAAACCTGCACTTTGAAAGCTGCAAAACAATATTCACTGCATGATGGTTAAAAGTCTATTCTTAAAAGGAAAGGAAAGTAAGACGATGAGTCGGCCTATTCAAATAGTAAATATGTTGTGTCCCTGGAGTCTTTCTAGTCTGTCAGCTACCACAAAAGTATGCTTTGCTTTCAAAATGTATGTTAATGTACAAAGAACTGTATTTTTAAACTCGCTCTCCTTTCTATTGTAAGCTCTTGCTACAGCAGGACTTTCATTCACATCAAACTCTCTTCATCCTACGTAACTTGACCCAAATGAGAAGACAAGCTGCTGAAAGAAACAAACAAAACAATACAACTGTGGCAGAAGCAGAATATATATCCTGAATGGTAAAACTGAGCCGAAGATATCAATTGAATGGCAAGGTTTAGTAACAGGAACAGGATACTGAAACACAGATGGCAATGGCTGGTGCCAGAATAAAAAGAGGAACAAGTCAATCAACTGTTGAAATGAGAAAGTGTATTTTATTATACCCTTGGCTATAAGTATAGATTGATTGGCACACAATCACAAGGTTCTGGTCTTTACATAAGCTCCTTGTGATATACTCCTCCCCCCTTCACCTCCCCTCTATGGTATTGTAGCCTTATATTCTAAAGGTAGCTATTATTCTATAAATATATTGGCATAAAGTGCCGCGGTGCAATCTCCTAGGATCTCTGCTACTAAAATTGCCAAAGTTTGTGGGGTCGGGGGAGGTCCTTTAATTTCCATGGTAGTAACAGGTGTCCACTCCTCCAGGGGTACATCTAGGGTGACCATCCATCAAAAAGGCTTGAAAGTCGAGTCGAAGAGTAGCCACCTGAGGCAAGGGGGGAATGCAGAGTTCTCTCCGGAAACATCTGAAAGTCCCCTCATGTAAAGGAGGCCACATGTAAAAATATTTTAAAAGCAGATCATCTTTGGACTGCTGAGGTGGATCCTATTTCCACCATTTGGTGGTCTTGTCTCACCATGCAATTATTTGTGTGTGGGTGTCTGTATTTTGTGTATTTGGGAGGTTGATATTTGTAGGTGGAATTTATGTAAGGGAATACTGACCACCTATCCTATCCCTGCTAATTGAGAGCTAAGAGATGTGGAAACTTCAAAGTTCAGAGTCCCCGCCCCTTTTTATGTCATTGGCCATGTAAGGTGTGAACAGAGGCTTTTTCCTTCACATGGCAAAGCAGGAATTCCCACAGAAGGCCGGGGCCCAGTGGATCAGAGTCTCGGCCTAAACTCCAGCTCTTCAAGAAGGGCTGTAGATATTTATGGCCATTGTGTTTTACAGGTCAAAAAGCACAAGCCTTTCTTATCTTTTGTTATTAAATCACAGTTTCTTAAACATGTTTAGCAATTACGAAGACAACAACTGACTTGAAAAATTTGGGCAGATAAAAACTGCTAATTAGCAAGTAGGTGAAAGTGGTTGAGCACTGATTCCCCAATGAGGTGGTCATGAACTTTAGTGTCAAGTTCAGCTATCACTCAGATTCATTTGCCTTGGTCATTATGCATTTTATGCATCCCCAGCCAGATCATGAAGATGTGGTGTGCTCCATCTTTTGTGGGACGGGGGGGGGGGGGGGGGAAGAGATGACTCAGCACACAGCATTGTCCAACACACCTCACTCAAACAGGATATTCTTCTGGTTGGACACTAGATACCAAATGGCAGTTAGAAAGTCTGTGTTGCTGTCCATTTTGGAAGATGACAAGCAGTACTATTTCTTTTCTATTACTAAAAATTTGATATTAAAGGCAGTTCAGTAGATCACCTGAAAAGTTTCAAAATTCATCTTCATTCTGTTCTCTAAATTTCATGATAGAATAATTATGAACTCTGAAAGCAACAGGCTTGATAGGCTGGATGTGGGTGATGTTAGTGAGGCCACATTTATTGCCCATCATTAACTGCCCAGAGATTTGTGGGAGGCCTTCTTGAGCAATTGTTCTTACAACTGAATGGGTTACTAGGCTGCTTTAGAGGGTATTAAAAGTCAACCAGATAGTTGAGATCCAGGGTGAGGAACATGATGCATAGTGGGATTGTAGTCACATCTAGGCCAGACCAGGAAGGGGTGGCACATTTCCTTTGCTAAAAGATATTAGTGAACAAGTTAGACTTTTATTGAATCTGACAGTTTTCATCTTTATTTTGTCTCCTGCTGCTAACCCACAAAGTATCAGATTTATTGAGTTCAGTTTCACAACTTGGTATATTTGAACTCACAACCTCTGATTTGTGAGTCCAGTATCATACCGTTTTCCCACTCCAGATTTTTTTATGCTCTTATAAACAAGTCCAATATTCATAATTGGTTTGATTGCCCGCCATAAACATTTCTAATTTAAATAATTTTGGTGGAATATTTCTGCTGTTCACTATTAATTGAAAATTCATAATTGCAAAATAAAGAACAAATTGAATGTATAAGGAACGTAATTACATATAAGCAACTGTTTATGATTTCATTATAAATAGAAAACATCAACAATCTTTCCCCTTTGTGCCTTCCACGCATGTCTACCTGAAAATCCCAGATCTCCGAGTACAACATATTTCCTGTCCTTCACACTACTGATCTGTGGGAAGTAGAGATCCAGGGTGAAGAACATGATGCATATGAAGAACGCTATGATGCCGATTGTAATGCCATAGTTGCAGGCGTTGTTGTTGTGATTGAAAACACAGTAGAGATGGTTGCTTTCTTTATTGACATAGCCTTCATTCACTATAGAAGCAAATACAACGATGGAGAAAATCTGTGGAGGAAAGAATGAAAATGTGTAAATGTAAAGAATTACAGCTTCATGGTACCAACATCAGTAACAATTAAACCTGCTATAGTCGCCAATCAAAAAAGTGACATAACAAGAATTCAGACTAGCAGATCTACTACTGTCACAGAACTGAGTTCTCTACAGAAATAAGATGTAATAATAATAATTACTATTAATAATGATAATAGTAAGGTCAATAAACAAATTTCATTTTCTGCTATCTGCATTTGGCCAGTGCAGGCTTTGCTTTACAAAGGTAGTTGTCAGAGAGTTAGGTCACATACTGCAAGCAGACCTGCAGCCCATTTGCACCACAGGTACTCCTCTGCCAATGTCTAATAGTGTCACAACTTCCCTTAACATATTCTATGGGGTCATTCCAGACAGATACTGGTGACGCCTGTAACAAAAGTCAATCATCAACCAAGTCAAAGTTGTATTGTTTTCAAGCGGTAGCAGTTTCATCAGGAACATCTGGTGCATTGCCAATTTTACTAGGTGGCAGGATTCCCCGCGATCCAGTTATTGTTTGCACCAATGGCCATTGGTTCATCAATGGGAAACGATACCACTCTCTCATTGTACAGCTTGCTTTCAACCAGCAGGACACCTTGCAAGTGAATGCTTGCTTCTCTTGGAAGTGCCACAGTTTGACTTTGTTTAAGGCAATCCATCATGCCACTAATCTTTACCACAGAAAGGCAATTCTCCAAGTGGATCCTCAGAGACCAAGCTAATCTCTGCAGCCATGGCTGGTGACACTAAAATGATTTTCCAGGACCCCAGCTGAGCAGTGCTACAATCAGATCCATTTGTCATTCAGAGTCATCACAAAGCACACTATAGGCGTATTGAAGGCACGCTTCAGGTCCCTGAATTGACCTAGAGGCATCCTGCAGTACAGACCTGTGAGAGGTCAGAAGGACTGTGGTGATGGGCTGCGTACTGCACCATTTCACATTACAAAGAAGGTTCCTCGTGGAGGCCTCAGAAGACAACGATCCTCAAGGGGAGTAAGGACATCAGCAAAAGGAGCAGCAGCTGCAGCCTAAAGAAACTGTGCAGGTAGGGTTGCCAACTCTGGTTGGACATATTCTTGGAGGTGCCATCACATGACCTCCTGCCTCCAACCGCCACATCCCCACACTTCCGCCATTGGTCGCTCAATACGCCCATACCATTAACTGACCTTTCCAGGCCAATTGGAAAATGAGTACTCTTCATTACTCAGTTGGATTTTTCTTGACTGTCAGGGTAATCCTGGAGGGTTGGCAGCCCTATGTGGAAGATTAATCCATTAATTTCATGCCAATCTGATACAGGAGTTTTAATGTTGAATACCATATTTGGCCAACAGAAGCAGCCCTCTCCAATATAGTACCCTATGCTTCTATGGCAACATTCTGAACATCCATGTAGGAAGAACAGGCTAACAGGGCTTACACAGGTGAAATTTCCCATTTGTTTCACCAAGAATGGTTTTGCACTCAGCTCACCCATATAAAATGAGCCATAAAGACCAGACATATATTGACCTTTCAGGATGTGAATCCTTAAATCTGTATTACTGGATGTTTCAATGAGGCAACTTAAATTCTTAAATGCTTATTCTCTATTTTGAAGTTTTTAGAGGTGGAAGAAGAGATTGAAAGAATGAATATGAGACAGGTGAATTAGCAGTAAACTGCCCATACCTATCTACCTGTACTCATGCAGCCATATATAAGGACCCATGCATACCTACCTGGGAATGTTAAGGACAGCTGCATTCACAGTCTCTGCTTCAAAAAGGTAGTGATTAACCTGTGCTGACTGTCTAACCTGCATACAATACTGACAGCAGGAATGTCATTGCCAGTGGCTACGATGGTGATCACAGCACTGAACCTTTATGCCTCCAGCTCCTTCCAAGCTACCTCTGGGGGCATATGCAACATCAGCCAACCTACAGAACATCTTCATCACTTTCCCCATGGAAAATTAACAACAGAATGAAAGGGTACTGAATTCTTCTGAATCACAGAGTTACCCAAAAAGCAGGGTTTCATAAATGCTACCTATGCAGCCATCTGTGCCCCTACACACAATGCCATGACATTCATGAACCACAAAAGGGGTTCTATTCTATCAATGTCCAGATGGTCAGAGACCAGCAACACAAGAGTTATGCAAATCAATGCCAACTTGCCAGGCAGCAGGATTGATTCCTTTATTTTAAGGCAGTCCTTTATACCTGGGTTAGATGAAGGAGAAGGTAGACTGAAAAGATGGCTTCAGGGAGACTGAAGCTCTTCATCCCTAGCTCATATAGAAATCTGATCACGCCCAAAAACAGGGGCACAGGGGACGGGACGGCCACTGCCCGTGCCAGTTAAGGTCAATGCAGGCAGCATGTGATATTCGTGCTGCATGCTGATTTTAATCATCTAAGTATGCAGCAGAACTTCTCACTGGCTGCAAGCCTATTGGGGGGGGGGGCAGGGAATGAGCAGATATTGTGCATCCATGATGCCACTTAAAGGCAGCCGGTATTTCTTAAAGGGGGAGATGCATTTTGGCTGCAGACACCCAGAATGGGGGGGGGGAAATCGGTGAGAGAGGGAGAATGGGGTTTGGGAAGAGACGAATGGGATGGGGGTTGGGGGAGAGAGAGGGAATGGGCGCTCGGAAAGTGGGAGATAGGGATTAGGGGTCAGGGAAAAAGGGGGAATGGGAGTCGGGGGAATTGGGGCTCGAGCGGGGGAGGGGGAAGAGGGTGACTGGGGCATCGGGACCAGAATTTCATGCACAGCCGGGTTAGCAGCAGCAACATGGTGAGTGGGAGTGGTGCTGAGAAAGGAGCAGCCAGTAAAGGGGTGAGTGAAACCTAGGGACCTCACTGTGGGTAAATAGTGAAAGACTGTTTCCACTGGTGGATGAATGGGGAACAAGAGGATGGAGACTGAGGATTCTCACTGGAAAAACCAAAGGGGAAGGGAAAAGGGAGGTTCTTGAACTGAGGGCTATTAAACCACAGGATGCTTCATCACAAGTGACTATTGAGGTAGGGACTAGGACAAAATTTATAAGAGAATGGGATAAATATTTGGAAAGGAGGAATATAAAAGGGGGCTGAATGGCCTCATCCTGTTATTTCTACCATTCTATGAAAGCTCTCCTTTATTGAATCTGTAAACAATTTTACAACACCAAGTTATAGTCCAACGATTTTATTTTTAATCCCACAAGCTTTCGGGGGCTTTCCCCTTCCTCAGGCAGTGTGGAAAAGACAATTTCGAATCCTTTGCATTTTAAGATCACAGAACAAAGCCTGGTGATTACTGCCCGTTGCCAAGGCAATCACAGTGAGCAGACAGAAAGGTGTCATCTAAAAGGCCACCGAATATACAACCCCCCAAAAAAAGAGAGAGAGAGATAAGGCGGCCTTCGAGACACACGACAACGCAAAATCGTCGAGCAGAAATTAATAGCCAAGTTCCGCACCCATGAGGACGGCCTCAACCGGGATCTTGGGTTCATGTCACGCTACACGTTACCCCACCAGCGAACAAATGTTATCTGTTTTTAATATAACGGGTCATTGACTGTCTTCCTTATCTCTCTCTCTCTTTTTTTGGGGGGTTGTATATTCAGTGGCCTTTTAGATGACACCTTTCTGTCTGCTCACTGTGATTGCCTTGGCAACGGGCAGTAATCACCAGGCTTTGTTCTGTGATCTTAAAATGCAAAGGATTCGAAATTGTCTTTTCCACACCGCCTGAGGAAGGGGAAAGCCCCCGAAAGCTTGTGGGATTAAAAATAAAATCGTTGGACTATAACTTGGTGTTGTAAAATTGTTTACAATTGTTAACCCCAGTCCATCACCGGCATCTCCACATTATTGAATCTGGCCCAGGGAGTGGTTTAGTAACGTTGGTGCTGAGCTGAATTTAGGACGATGTGCCCTAATGTGAAGTGCCCCAAATACTGAGCCCGCTGCCCTTTGTGCGAACTCTTGGGTTTGGTTCAGGTTGATTTGTACTGACCGGTTTCAACCTGTGAAGTCGAATTACAAATCGACTCTGACTGAGGCTCCCAGTTCAGATTTATCATCTGCATACGAAAACGGAATCCAAACCAGAGTCTAAGGAGACAGGGAGGGGCATGCAATAACATTCACAGACGTCATGTGGTTAGCACCCCACGTGATTAAACCTCCAACCAGACTTGGCAACCCTAGGTCAAGCTGAGCCCTTAATAGCTAGCTGCACATTCTAGTTTGCCTGGAACCCATTTCAAGAGCTGCCCATAGGAAATCAACAGATGTCTTTGCTCACGATCACATCAAGTGGTCTGCACAGTTTCTGATGTGATTGATAGCGAGCAAAGACATCTATTTCAGGTCTTGTTAGGTTAAAACTGCAGCACGACAGCTCAAAATAAATAAATAAGTCAATCAATTAAATAAACACCAAAACTGCATCTAAAAGCACTTTCTGGAAGCATGAGTTTTATTAGTGGTGCCTTCCTCAGATTGAAGGGATATTTGTGGTGCTGATTTCTGTCCTGATGACACTCGGTTACCCAGCGCCACCCTTTTTGGTCCAATTAAAATAATCCTGACCTGTTTTCCAGGCAATAGTACAATGACAAATATCATAAATTCACTGACATGTCTATCACTCCAGCTGACCCAGGGACAAGGCAGAGAAAAGGATGACCAACTGTATTAGGGGATTGATTCCCAACTCTAACACAAGGAAGTATTTTAATAAGTGGAGATGTTTATTCTCAAGTTGCTTGATGGGTCTGCTTGCTTTATTCTTAAGTTGATAAATCAACAGCCCACACTATTCAACCCCACAAAATGCTGAAGGACTGATCGAGTCAGTGGAATGGGGTGGGGGGGGGGGTGGAGGGGAGGAAAGACTTATTTAGAAATTCATCCATGTGTGGCTGGCAGGTTTGAGTATCAAAAGGTTCTATTAAAATTCCCCTCTTGCAGAGACTGGTATGACTCATATTCATAATGAAATTGAGAAGTCATGCATCCAGCAAACAGTGAGCCATGTGAGCCTCTACACAACTTATGATACAGGCACCAGAAAGAAAACAAACAGGCATTAAGCAATTAAGCAATTTTCCCTGAAAATAGTGATAATTTGAAAACTGTAATCCTTAGAGCATTGATTGCTGTTTGCAGCTTTCAAAATACACAAATAACTTTCTGTAAGTTACTGTTCTTTAACTTATAATTATAAATCACTCCTGTGTATCACTTGTGTCCTGTCTAATTAGCACTCAATGCACTAAGATCTTTGTAGAACCTATAATCTCAATCGTGATTGCACAGCCATTTGCTAATGGTCTCAAGTTTTGTAGCCTAGGTTTAAATGGTAAACAACAGAGTAAAAAGAACCTTTTCCTCCGAATTTAAAACAAAATGATTTTTGATCACTGCTTTTACCTGAACTTCAAAGGGCCGAATTTTCCCTGCTTTGCAAGTGGGGAATGCTTATGTCCTAGATATAAAAAGGATGGCGACCCATTACATCTGGTCTTACCCCTTTGGTGATCCACTCAAATTTCCAGGCTATTCCCAGCACATGCCCACCTCAAACGTGCAGCCATATATAAATGATGCAGAAGTGATGTCAGCACGCAGCCAATGCCATTTTCTAAGGTCTCCTCCTGGTCGAGACTCAAATGTTGCAGCAGCCAACTGAAAGTGGGACTTGGAGGTTTCACCCAGCCCCTCCAGACTGCAGGATTTAAGAAGGCACGTGGTCACGAGAAAGGCCAAAAAGCACAAGGGAACTCGGGGAAGTGATTTTATGGTGGAAAATGAGGGGAACAGTTACTGTCCAATTTTCCTGCCACAAATTTCCCGGCCCCCACCCCTCCCCGTTTATACACTGCGAATAGGCCAAAACATTGGTTCCCTTGGAAATGAACTCTACTGGAAGGGTAATTGTATAATTCTTTTTTTATTCGTTCATGGGATGTGGGCGTCGCTGGCGAGGCCGGCATTTATTGCCCATCCCTAATTGCCCTTGAGAAGGTGGTGGTGAGCCGCCTTCTTGAACCGCTGCAGTCCGTGTGGTGACGGTTCTCCCACAGTGCTGTTAGGAAGGGAGTTCCAGGATTTTGACCCAGCGACAATGAGGGAACAGAGATATATTTTCAAGTCGGGATGGTGTGTAACTTGGAGGGGAACGTGCAGGTGTTGTTGTTCCCATGTGCCTGCTGACCTTGTCCTTCTAGGTGGTAGAGGTCGCGGGTTTGGGAGGTGCTGTCGAAGAAGCCTTGGGGAGTTGCTGCAGTGCATCCTGTGGATGGTACACACTGCAGCCACTGTGCGCAGGTGGTGAAGGGAGTGAATGTTTAGGGTGGTGGATGGGGTGCCAATCAAGCGGGCTGCTTTGTCCTGGATGGTGTCGAGCTTCTTGAGTGTTGTTGGAGAGTATTCCATCACACTTCTGACTTGTGCCTTGTAGATGGTGAAAAGGCTTTGGGGAGTCAGGAAGTGAGTCACTCGCCGCAGAATACCCAGCCTCTGACCTGCTCTTGTAACCACAATATTTATATGGCTGGTCCAGTTAAGATTCTGTTCAATGGTGACCCCCAGGATGTTGATGGTGGGGGATTCGGCAATGGTAATGCCGTTGAATGTCAAGGGGAGGTGGTTAGACTCTCTCTTGTTGGAGATGGTCATTGCCTGGCACTTGTCTGGCGCGAATGTTACTTGCCACTTATCAGCCCAAGCCTGGATGTTGTCCAGGTCTTGCTGCATGTGGGCTCGTACTGCTTCATTATTTGAGGGGTTGCGAATGGAACTGAACACTGTGCAGTCATCATGGAACATCCCCATTTCTGACCTTATGATGGAGGGAAGGTCATTGATGAAGCAGCTGAAGATGGTTGGGCCTAGGACACTGCCCTGAGGAACTCCTGCAGCAATGTCCTGGGGCTGAGATGATTGGCCTCCAACAACCACTACCATACTAATTACAACAATCATTGTTGCATAATGGACAGGCAGCAAGGAAAGGAACAATTGAGAGTAGTTAGTTTAAAGTCTCAATTCCACTGTTAGACAGAACTCCCTCTAACCAACATTACATGCATTAGAGTAATGTTGGGAATACCATTATTCCGTTAATTCTTAGAGATCTACAGTCCTACTTCCACAACAATAATAATTATATTTTTCTTGTTTATTTCCAAGGATATGATTCGATTGCTTTACTTATATCTCTAATTCTTTGCAAAGACAAATTATCCAAGAAGTCATTTTTTCTGAGGTTAAATACTGTAAGAGACAAATTTGTGTGTATTGTGAAAGCAAAAAAATGATAGGGGTGAACAATATATAACCGCACGAATAAACTGACTGTTTTCATTTCGGTTACGTTATTGTAGTCTGCAAAAGATTCATGTTTCTAGAAATTTTATCAGATGTTTCTGTAGTCTTTGTCAGTTTATTATAAAAATAAAACATAAAACAATGTTCACAGAATTATACATCATCAGATGTGTCACTATTTAATTAGAAAACAAAACTGAAAAAACTAACAAAGTTATTCCATTTATAATCCTGACTTTATGACTCAGTGCTGTAAAGATGAAAGCATCTGCTAACTCTCTCCTGGAAAATGGGACTGAATGATATTGGTACTCAGTGTTAAGCATTAAGTACTTTTAAGGCAAGTATAACATGGACCAGATAGAAAGTCCTCTCTGCTATGCCCCAATAGCATGCCTTTGACCCCACTCTCAAAAGACCACCATCTACTGACCACACCAAACAGTTCAATTTTTCAAACAACCATCCATATAAACCTTTTAAGTGAGATTATCAATTTATTGCTAATTTATACTCAATTTTGGTCACAAGGCACTTGGCTAACTCGCTCAAGTAGGATCTTTACAGTTATCAAAGAGAAATAGAGAATAAGGGAAGTGGCAGCGAGAGCGGACCAGGGGGAATAAGAGGAGTAGCGGCGGGAGCTGAGCGGAGTCAAAAGAGGCACTGAGCACCAGGGGAGGAGCCCCAGGTATCAGTACAAAAGCAGGAGCTGAGCGGAGTTGAGGGAAGAGGCACTGGACATCAGGGGAGTAGATTAATAATAATCGAGTATCTAAAGGGAGTTTAGAAAAAATGGTTTCTAAATATAATGGAGGGGCAGCTGAGACCCATTGCCTGCAATTCCTGAGCCATGTGGGAACTTCAGGACATTTCATGTGTCCTGGAGGGCCAAGTGTGCAGGAAATGCCTCCAGTTGCTCAAGCTCAAGCTAAGGGTTTCTGAGCTTGAGGGGCGGCTGGAGTCACTGCAGAGCACAAGGGAGGCTGAAGGTTCCCTGGATCGTACGTTCCAGGAGGTGGTCGCCCCGCAGGCAGACAGAGTTCAATATAGCAAGTGGGTGGCCATCCAAAATGGTGGGAAGAGGCAGGCAGTGCAGGAATCTTCTGGGTGTGTGGCACTCTCAAACCGGTATCAGCATTGAATACCAGTGAGGGTGGTGACACCTCAAAGGAGTGCAGTCCTGAGCATGGCACTATGGGGCAAAGGACTGCACAGGGGGGTACAGTGAAGAGTAGAAACGCAATAGTCACAGGGGATTCAATAGTCAGGGGGACAGTCAGGCGTTTCTGTGATTGCCGACCTAAGTCCTGCATAGTGTGTTGCCTCCCTGGTGCTGGGGTAAAGGACATCATGGAGAGGGTGCAGAACATTCTGTGGGGGGAGGGGAATAGCCAGAAGTCATGATCCATGTGGGTACCAGCGACATAAGAAAGAAAAGGGATGAGGTCCTGTGACCAGAGTTTCAGGAGCTGGGGAGGAAATTAAAAAGCAGGACCTCAAAGGTAACAATCTCTGGATTAGTCCCAGTGCCACGTGCTAGTGAGACCAGAAATAGGAAGATAAGGCAGGTTAATGCATGGCTAGAGACATGGTGAAAGAGGGAGGGCTTCAGATTCCTGGGGCATTGGGACCAGTTCTGGGGCAGGAGGGACCTGTTCAAGACGGACGGGATGCACCTCAACAGGCCAATGAGCTCGCGGGAAGATTCACTAGTGCTGTGGGGGAGGGTTTAAACTAATTTGACAGGAGGATGGGCACAAGGTGCACAAAGGATTGGGAGAGAAAGACAGCACTAGAGTAATTGATAGTACAGTACTGGGTGGGATCAGACTAAGAGAGAATACAAGGAAGTCGAAGATAGGTTTGCAGTGCATGTGCGTAAACGCACAAAGTGTGGTAAACAAGGTTGGTGAGCTGCAGGCATAAAAAGCCACATGGGAATATGATGTAGTGGCGACAATGGACACCTGGCTCAAAAAGGGCAGGATTGGGTACTAAATATTCCTGGATACAAGGTGTTCAGGAAAGATAGGGAAGGGAAAAAAGGAGAGGGGGGGTGGCAGTAATGATTAAGGAGGATATTGCAGTGCTGGAGAGAGAGGATGTCCTTGACGGGTCAAAGACAGAATCTATTTGGTTAGAGTTAAGAAACAATTGAGGTTTCATTACACTACTGGGTGTATTGTATAGGCCACTAACTAATGGGAAGGATATAGAGTATAAATTCCCTGCAAATTTGCTTGAGAGGTGCAAGAACTACAGAGTAGTGATAATGGGGGACTTCAACTATCCTGGGATAGTAATAATGTAAAGGACAAAGAGGGGGAGGAATTTCTGAAGTGTGTTCAGGAGAACTTTCTTGTATGTTTCTGGCCCAACATGAAAGGAGGCATTGCTGGATCTGGTTCTGGGGAATGAGGTGGGTCAAGTGGAGCAAGGGTCAGTGGGGGAACATTTAGGGAACAGCGATCATGGTATCATAAGGTTTAGATTAGCCATGGAAAAGGACAAGGAGCAATCTAGAGTAAAAATACTTAATTGGAGGAGGGCCAATTTCAGTGGGTTGAGAACAGATCTGGTCCGGGTAAATTGGAATCAAAGATTGGCAGCGAAATTGAAATCGAACAATGGGCAGCCTTTAAAGAGGAGATGATTCGGGTACAGTCTAGGTACATTCCATGGGGAAAGGTAGAGCAACCAGAGCTCCCTGGATGATGAAAGAGATAGAGGTAAGAGGAAGCAAAATAAAGGGGGCATACGACAGATGTCAGGTTGATAGCACAAGTGAGAACCAGGCTGAATATAGAAAGCTCAGAGGGGAAGTGAAAAAGGAAATAAGAGAGACAAGGAGAGAGAATGAGAATAGACTGGCGGCCAACATAAAAGGGAATCCAAATGTCTTCTACAGGCATATGAATAGTAAACAGGTAGTAAGAGGAGGGGTGGGGCCGATTAGGGACCAAAAAGGAGATCTATGCATGGGGGCAGAGGGAATGGCTGAGGTACTAAATAAGTAGTTTGCATCGGTCTTTACCAAGGATGATGATGCTGCCAAAGTTGCAGTAAAAGAGGAGGTAGTTGAGATCCTGAATGGGCTAAAAATTGATAAAGGAGGTACTAGAAAGGCTGGCCGTACTTAAAGTAGATAAGGCACCTGGTCTGGATGGGATTCATCCTAGGTTGCTGAGGGAAGGGTGGAAATTGCAGAGGTGCTGGCCATAATCTACCAAACACCCTTAGATACAGGGGTGGTGCCTGAGGACTGGAGAATTGCAAATGTTACACCCTTGTTCAAAAAAGGGTGTAAGGATAAACCCAGCAACTACAGGCCAGTCAGTTTAACCTTGGTGGTGGGGAAGCTTTTATAAACGATAATCCGGGACAAAATTAATAGTCACTTGGACAAGAGTGGATTAATAAAGGAAAGCCAGCATGGATTTGTTAAAAGGCAATTTGTGTTTAGCTAACTTGATTGAGTTTTTTGATGAGGTAACAGAGAGGGTTGATGTGGGCAATGCGGTTGATGAGCATATGGACTTTTAAAAGGCATTTGATAAAGTGCCACATAATAGGCTTGTCAGCAAAACTGAAGCCCATGGAACAAAAGGGGCAGTGGCAGCAAGGATATGAATGTGGTTAAGTAACAGTAGCGGTGAGCAGTTGTTTTTCGGATTAGAGGAAGGTGTACAGCAGTGTTCCCAGGGGTCGGTGCTGGGATCATTGCTTTTTTTGATATATTTTAATGACTTGGACTTGGGTGTACAGGGCACAATTTCAGAATTTGCAGTTGACATGAAACTTGGAAATGTAGTAAACAATGAGGAGGATAATAATAGACTTCAAAAGGACATAGACAGACTGGTGGAACGGGCGGATACATGGTAGATGAAATTTAACGCAGAGAAGTGCGAAGTGATACATTTTGGCAGGAAGAATGACGACAGGCAATATAAACTAAATGGTACAATTTTAAAGGAGGTGCAGGAACAGAGAGACTTGTGTTTGTACACAAGTTTTTGAAGGTGGCAGGACAAGTTAAGAAGTTTGTTAAAAATGCAGACGGGATCCTTGGCTTTATAAATAAAGTCACAGAGTACAAAAGCAAGGAAGTTATGCTAAACCTTTGTAAAACACTGGTTAGGCCTCAGCTGGAGTGTTGCGTCCAATTCTGGGCACCACACTTTAGGAGTGTGAAGACCTTAGGGAGGGCGCAGAAAAGATTTACTAGAATGGTTCCAGGGATGAGGGACTTCAGTTACGTGGATAGACTGGAGAAGCTGGGGTTGTTCTCCTTGGAGCAGAGAAGGTTAAGAGGAAATTTTGAAAGAAGGGTAAAAAATCATGAGGAGTTTAGATAAAGTAAATAAAGAGAAACTGTTCCCATTGACGGAAGGGTCGAAAACCAGAGGATACAAATTTAAGGTGATTAGCAAAAGAACGAAAGGCAACTTAAGGAATAACTTTTTTACACAGTGAGTAGTTATGATCTGGAATACGCTGCCTGAAAGGGTGGTGGAAGTAGATTCAATCGTGGCTTTCAAAAAGGAATTGGATAAATACTTGAAGGAAAATAAATTGCAGGGCTAGAGGGGAATGAAGCTAACTGGTTGCTCATATAAAGAGTTGGCATGGGCTCAATTGGCCGAATGGCTTCCATCTGTGCTGCAGCCATTCTATGATTCTATGAAGACTTTCAATGCACAGAAAGAAAGAACTTGCATTTCTGTAGCACATTTCACGACCTCAGCATGTCCCAAAGCATTTCACAATGAAGCATTTTTTAAATATAGTCACTGTTGTCATGTAGCGAAATTAGCACAAAATCCTACAAACAGCAATGAGCTAAATGACCAGATAATACAGTTTAAGTGTTGTCAATTGAGGGATAAACATTGGCCAGGACACCAGGAGAATTCCCCTGTTCTTCAAGTAGTGCCATGGGATCTTTTACATCCACCTGAGGGGGCAAACAGGGCTTTAGTTTAACATTTCATCTGAAAGACAGCACCTCCAACAATGCAGCACTCCCAAGTGGTAGCTTGGATTATGAAGTCCTGGAGTGGGGCTTGAACCCACAATCTTCTGACTCAGAGGCAAGTGTGCTACAGTCTGATCTTCTTCCAGCAGCATCGGCACATGCACACATCGCAAGTAAATTCAGGATCTGTTCTGTTCTTTTATTTCTTTTCAAAGTTCAGTATACTAGAAACACAGAATTCCTATTGTGGAATAGAACTTTTCAAATGTCATCGCTATAACAAACTGAGAATGAGGTACGGTGAGTTCTTCTAAACATATTCTAAATCATTAGAGACTAAAGGAACAGGAGATAAGTGAGTCCCTGACCTAAAAAACAAGTGGCATTTTAAATTTGTAGCTGTTTTGAGTCACAATATAATGGTGTTTTAAATAAGTGGTTTAGAGCTAACCACAAGCAAAAGATTGACTACTCTCGTGTGTTAAAGGGCACTTCAGCTGATCAATTGGCTTTGATTTAGACTTGTATTTGTCACAAGAGAATTCTATTGGATTGTTCTACGTAGCTGTTTCTTAGTGTAGCTGAAGTAATAAGCCTAAAACAATCAATTTACATGCAATGGATATGTTGACTTTACAAAGTCTTTGCTGAGCAGTAAACAGTTTTACATGGACTCTACTTCAGACCAGCATTAAGTGAACTTACCATTCAGGGTGCCATTCAGAGCTGCAAGAGGTGTGCCTCAACATACAGTATTCATTGCACGCCAAAATGTTTGCACACCAAATCTATACATAAAGAAAGACTAGCATTTATATAGTGCTTTTTTTGACCTCAGGATATCCCAAAATGCTTCAATGAATGACTCATGCGTAGTCAGAGTAGTTACGTAGGCAAATGTGGCAGCCAATGTGCGCACAGCATGTCCCGCAAACAGCAATGAGATAAATCACCAGTTATCTATTTTTGGTGGTATTGGTTGAGTGATAAATGTTGCCAAGAACACTGGGAGAGCTCCCCTGTTCTTCTTCGAATAGTGTCATGGAATCTTTTACGTCTGTCTGAGAGGGCAGATGAACCCTCATTTTAATGTTTCATCTGAAAGATAACACCTCCAATAATGTAACACTCCCTCAGCACTGCACTGAAGTGTTAGCCTAGATTATGTGCTCAAGTCCGGCGATGGGGCTTAAACCCACCATCTTCTGATTCAGAAACAATGGTGCTACCACTGAGCAAATCTGGCATTGAGTAAACAAAAATAAAATTCTGCACCTTTATTTTTGTTTCTTTTATTTAAACGTACATACCTAAATAGTCCACAGAGGCACAGCTAAGTAGTTTGTAACAGGCAGTCCCAAATTGTCTTCGGAAAACCAACCTTTGATCATTGGAATTTTTGCTTGGCCAATTAACATTGGTAGGAAGTAATTTTTGCATTGTGAATGGAGTATCTTAAAGACTAAGAAAAGTTGATTATTTTTTAATGTCAATATTCAACCCAACATATGGTGCCAACTGTGACTATGATACCAATAATAGATTACTTATTGCTATTTTTAGTGTTGAATCATCTTTATTGGCACAAATTTGAGGCACACATTGTGGCAACAGCTTTTTTGAACAGATTCAGCTGTGAACTAGATCTATAGATGCCAATCTACAATACTCAGAGGTAGGGTTTCAAAAAAGCTGACAACTCAAAAATCAACATTCAACTGAAAAACAGCCCTCAATAAAGGCCAATGCTTCAATGTGACTGAATAATGTAAATTACTTTTTATTACATTGGATTTCAGGATTTTTATTAATGTTTTGGGATCACATTCTGCAATGCACTTCATCTTACAGTGAAAACTGAAACCCAATGGGCTCATGTATAAGATATGAAATGAATTAGTTACAAAGGAAGTGCAGGACATGAACTTGTCATGACTTAAGCTGTAATTATACCCAATATTCCATCAGTTGTATTTAAGGGGGAAGAAACTAATGTACACAAAAGTGCAATTTTAGCAAGGTGGATAGAGAAACTTTTGAAGGGGGAAAATGAACTCGAGGTGAAAAATGATTTTTCTTGGGTGTCCTAATGGTTTGCCCAACAGGAAAATTTGATCTTTTTGACAATTTTCAGGAGCATATTGAAGCATTTTGAAATGTACCTTGAGTGTTTTCCACCAGATTGCCTATAAAGTTTTTTTTAATTCTATAAAGTTTATTAAGAAGCAGATGGTAATAGAAACAATACTTCCTTAAGATCACAGAAAATAACTGTAATTCAAATTTTACATCCTTAGACACTTGCAAGCTCCGACAAATCAGTACAATCGAGCGGTAGATGTTTTAAAAAAAAAATTTTAAAAAATTGGTGCACTCAGTTTAAGGCTTGAACTCAGCTGATGAACAAGGTTATTTCTAAGCTTGTAAGCATTTATCATTTATCGGCTCTCCTTTGAAGATAAAATATTGATCAGGAAAGTAAGAATACAGGCTGCAGCACATAATCAACAAAGTAAAAGATCCCAAGGCAGTACTTTGAAGAAGAGTAAGGGAGTTCTCCCCAGTGTCCTGGCCAATATTTATCCCTCAACTGACATCATTAAACAGATTATCTGTTCAATTTCTCATTGCTGTTTGTGGGATCTTGCTGTGCGCAAATTGTCTGCCGCGTTTCCCTATATTACTGCAGTGACTACACTTCAAAAGTACTTCATTGGCTGTAAAGCACTATGGGATGTCCTGAGGTCATGAAAGGCGCTTTCTTTCTTTACTGACCATAAACTGGTAGTTTCCTTTTTCCATGCTGGACTGTGAATTCCCTCTCTAATCCAATTGGTACCATAATCACAAACTCATGACATACTTTAAACTGATTTTTGTTTTAATAAAATAAAGATGGTCTATAAAACAAAGAATCTTAGCTTTGCCAACTTGTTTACTGGTATAGTCGCTTTAACTCCCAGTATGCCTGTAATTATTACATTCTGGAAAAAATGCAGCTTATGAATTATAAATATTCACAGTGATATGGGAAGAACAACTGAAGAGTTTTTATGGGTTAACATCTGATACTGATTTCAGTAAAATCAACTAAATGGGAAGTATTGACTTTAGTTCATTTGCTAGGTTCCCTTAGATCAATAAGTATTTGTCACTATGACAAATAAGAACACTGGTAAATGCACTGCAACTGAAGCAGGGCTTTTTGGAACATTACTTAAAATGGGGAGTGCAGATGGTTAATTGTACTAAAGATTATCAGTCTATATTCATATATTTATGCATAAAGCAATTGGATGTCTCCATATAATTAAAATCTAAATGTCTCTTCAGAAATCACCTCAATTATAAAGATAGTATTCATTTTAAAACCTTCATTCCTACCTGCTAAAGCGGACCAATGAACTTGCCACACATGCATTACACATCAACTCTTCTGCACAATGAACTGTTGAGTGATTTAAAATGCAGAAGAATCATTGATATTTTGTGGCCCAGCACGAATAGCACAGAGGCCAAAAGCGTGTACTATCCAGAGTGCCATCCACGCAAAACACTATGGTAGTTAGATGGTCACTAAAAGAAAGGTTTTCATTTAGCTCAGTGAAGGCACTGCATTCTTTATCTTAAACCTTATCCCTGATTGCTGTAGTTTATTTCTAGTTTTGGGTAAACCCTTCTACTTGAATCTTAAAGCCTATTTTTGATTACCCTAGCCGTGACTTATGACCTTTGCTTCCTATTGTAAACTTTACCTCTGATTGTAATGTTTGGCTCCTGCCCAGTGGCAGCGTCAGCCCATTCTGAGACCACGTGATATCTGTCGGCACCTTAACAGAACTCCCTGGGCTTCTCACTGCCCTGTAGGTCTCAGCTGTTGCATTCTGACCTCTAACATATCCTCTGTCCTCACATCATAAGAGTCCTGGAACTACTGGCTTTACACCCCAGCTTCATTCAACTAGCCTTATCCCTTCACCTCCAATTATTGCTTCTGTCTGCCTACAACTCCTTCCAGGGAATGCAATGGGGTAGATTTTTGTCTTTACCACCGGGTCTGTGATCTGGCGGAGCGGATCACCTGGCCATTATAGATGGATTTCAATGGAATATTACAGAATCTGCTCTGCCAGATTACTGCCCGGGAAGTGAAGATGAAAATCTACCCCCAGTGACTTACACAAAACAAGAACGCTTACCCTACAAAACCATGGTGCTCTTTTCCTCTAACATTGGTGAGGCTTGGCCTGCAGTCGGGGTTGGTCACAGGTTAGGGATGACCTATACCTCTCACTGGCCAGAGGAAGGAGGAAAAGAGACTGAACAACTCTGAATGGCCACTTTTTCTGCTGCAATGGGGTCTTCTGCTTGGGATCTTCAATATTCTAGAACTGTAGAAGAGTGATTTACATGCCCCTCCTCCCTATACCAATTGCAACCTGCCCAGGGACCTGGAACTTTCTGGGGGCGGTATCTTTGGGATGCCTCCAATTCCCTGACTAAATATGCGCTTTAAGTTCACAGAGACCAAGTAAAACAAAAAAAAACAAAGGGGTGGAAAGAGAAAGAATGCAAAATAAAAAAGTTTAAAAAGAAAAAGATATAAAGCTCTGGCCAGCTCCTGCCACCTAAAGCATAGTGACTTGCCTCTTCGGTTCATGTATGTAAGAGAATAGTAGCTACGCTTTAGGCAAGAGTCAACCAGAGTCAGGAAAGCAGTTTCAGGAACTATTACATGGATAGCAGAAATGAGCAGTGAAAAAGCTGATCATCTGCTCGGAAAGCAGGCGGTTGGCAGCTATGTGGATCACAAGATATTTACAGATGACGAAGGCTATTCGGCCCATCTTAGCCAAATGCCCATTTTAAATGAGTGAGCAATGCACTGAGTTGAATGGCAGGAAAATGTGGGGAGTTTATCATGGGTCATAAATGTGTAACAAATAAATGTGTTAAATTTGGGACTATAATGAGTCCTGCGCACACTAGCGGCATGGCCTCAAATAAACATTAAACTTCCTATTCCATCAAAATTGTAACAAGGTGCCACTAGTGTTTGGGCCTACCTGACCGATTCTATGCTGTGAACATGTTGTTGGCAAGGGGGTCACTCCCCAGTCACAAATACAAGGAATCAGCTTTTGTGTTTCACCACGTTAAACACTGGTATTATATTTTTCATTATTTACTTGATTTTTACTTGTTGAAAATTGTATTATATCTTGCGCATTGCATTAAAATGCATGTAAAGATCAGATTAAATGGTTACCATTGATGCATACAGAAATGCATCAAAATTATATTTGTACCTTCTAAAAGGTAAAAATATTTGTTATAATACATAGAATTTGAGTGCTTGGAATAGCACTTAATCCAATACCCGTTGCTACATTATTCAATTTTAAAAATATCGCTGAACAGTAGAAGTTCCTAGATTCTCACTAGGGGCACAATATTAGATCTTTGTTTCCATAGTAACCATTCGATAGGGATGCAATATCAACTGTGTGGGAAAAACACAATAATATAAACTGATAACATACAGCAACCGATTTGGAAGCTTGAATATTATAATTAAGCCCAATCAAGAATATGCTCGAATCTAAAGGAACCACAACAGGATTCCACCTCCTGCTTGAAGAGGAAAGCACCAGTTCATAGAAGTGACATATGGGGCCTGATTTTAGCAGGCCTGCGGGTTTCCTGCGGGTTTCCTGCGGGTTGCGTTTCGGGTGCGTGGCCTCCGCGCCCGGTGAAATTAGTGGGTTGCCCGCGCGATCGTAGCAGGCAACACACTAATAGGAATCAATTACCTGCTCCTCCGGGCTCCGCGCTGCTGGTCTGCGCGTCGGGCGGGCTGCGCATGCGCAGTACGATCTGTCAGCTGGAGGCTCTCTATTTAAAGGGGCAGTCCTCCACTGACAGATGCTGCAACCAATGGAACAAATTACAGCATGGAGCAGCCCAGGGGGAAGGCTGCTCCCAGTTTAATGATGCCTCACCCCAGGTATCATTAGATGGGGTGAGGAGGAGGGCGGAGACAGAGATCTTGCACCCGGCGGGCGGGAGGAAGCGGCCAGCCTCTGCCACCAAGAAGGCCTGGCTCAAGGTGGCAGAGGGGGTCATCTGTGCCACCAACATATCGCCCACGTGCATACAGTGCAGGAGGCGCTGCAATGACCTCAGTAGGTCAGCCACAGTGAGAACACGAAGTCTTTCCCCTACACTCCATCTGCCACAACACTGCCCCCACCCCACATCTCCTTTGGCACCGCCAACACTACTCTGTCACATCACCCCTCATACCCACTCAAACCCCATCCTCATCTTACCTCCACCTACTCACCTCGCCAGTACTCATCCTGCCACTAACACGCGACCCAATCCTCATACAATCTCATGGCTCTATCCCATACTCACCCTCTCGTGCATCTCCCTCATGGCCAGCCTCACTCAACCTGCCACCACCTGTGCTGCAGCCACAGGGCATGCATCACATATGTGCAGTAGGCAGCGTAAGGCAAATGTTTCGTGAGCATGAAGGGGGTGCACAAGGGTGTCGGAGGGTTTGCCATGGGTGTTACCTATATTGAATTTCAGAGCAACAAACAGCACACATTATATTGGCACCACCACTGCCATGTCTCCGCGAATCCTGTCTGTTGTGTCCAATAATGCCCGCTCCTGGGTATCACTATGAGGACCCACCACTGATGCCACCCATCGTGTTACTGCAGAGTAGGTGCAGGTGTATTTGCAGGGCTCTTCCGCGCAGACGACTGAGAGACATCCGAGGTGTAGCCGGCTGCACCCTGGAAGGATGCGGAGGAGAAGTTGTGGAGGGCAGTGGTGACTTTGACAGCGACAGGTAAGCAGTTGGTGCTGGGGCCAGTCAGGAGCCGCTCGGCATGAAAGAGCCTGCAGATCTCCACGACTACATGTCGAGCTAATCTGCGCCTCCCTGTGCACTGCTGCTCGGAGAGGTCCGGGGAGCTGCGCCTCGGTCTGTGGACCCTGTGGCGAGGGTAGTGCCCTCTGCGATGCGTCTCTCTCTGCGGTAGCCCTCCCTCCTGCTGTGCAGGTGGGCGTGCAACAACACCGTGTTGGGGGGCTCCACGTCTCTGCGGCGGACGGCGTGGACTGCGAGGCTGCTGGGGCTGGTCATGCTGTTCGTCCTCCGAGGGTGTCCACACACCACCCATCTGGCAGGTGTTGGTCTGAGGGGTTGTGCAGGGTAGGTGGGTGGTTCCTCGGACTGGGGCTGCAGTTTCGTGTCGGTCTGTCCTCTGGCTTGGCGGGGGGTGGTGGGGGGCAGGGGTTGCCCTATGTGACGCGGTGGCCTCCTGCGTGGGTGAGGGCTCTCCCCCGTGGGGTGCACCTTGGCACCTGCCACAGGCTGCTGGCTGGAACACGCCTGGTTGGAGAGAGACTGTTTCCCCCAGTGTGGGAAACACTCTGCGATGCAGGTGAAATCCCACACTTCCTCTTTTGACAGCTGATTCAGCTCATTAACTGACCTCAACAAGCAAGGTAAGTACTCTCAAGTGGAACCCCGCTGGCTTTAATTGCCTGCGGGATTCCCACCAGCGGGGGCCACGCACGCAGCCCCGCACGTCATCGGGGAACCCGGAAGTGGTCACGTGACCGCATATCGGGATTTTCGGGGCCCCCCCGCTGGAAACCCGACCCTAAAATCGAGCCCATGGAGTGGAATAAATTCAAGCAGTATAATGATAACGACAGAGATGAAACCATTGCAGAATTTTAAACAAAAGAGAATAAGATTTTATTAGGCTAGGTTTCAAGTCCAGAAAGACAGGCAAAAGGATTCTGCTGCCTTAGTTTCACATGCATTCCAAATGATTGGCAATTTTCTAGTCAGCCCAAGACACAGAAAGATCCCTGGCTTTCTGGGATTTTTTAAACTGAACAGTCAATGTGAAAGCACAAGACTGCCACTTGAAAACACAATTGTGCTAGTCAGTGAGAACCTCCAAGAGTGACCTTTAAATAGCTGCGAGCTTTAGGATACACAGAAACAAGATACAACAGAACATTTCTTGCAGTGATGGTGCAAAAGTGTGCCAATAATTCTGGGGTAGAGGACTAAGCTCACAGTAGAATATTGTTGTTATTTGTATTAGTGTTAGTGCCAATGATAATAGCAATCACACTCACGATGGAGCGAGAGCAGTATTCAATTTTAGACACAATATAGATCTGCACCCATTCAAACATTTAAATCATGTAATTTCAGCAGACTCTGGTATTACCACAGCTTTATTCTGGCATGCTGTTCAGGACCATTGCAACTGGCAATAAGGAGCAATACTGTTTTCAACATCATCATAATATGTTTCATAAAAGGAAAATGACTTTAACTACACCAAGACCAGCAGCACAGGATCATGTGACAGCATGTTGACAAAAGGATTATAACAGAGCTGTTCTGGTTAGACCCCATCTGGAGTGCTGTGTTCAGTTCTGGGCACCGCATCTCAGGAAGGATATATTGGCCTTGGAGGCGGTGCAGCATAGATTCACCAGAATGACACTGGGACTAAAAGCGTTAAGTTGAGAGGTCAGGTTGCATAGACTAAGCTTGTATTCCCTTGAATATAGAAGATTAAGGGGTGATCTAATTGAAGTCATAGAGTCATAGAGTTATACGGCACGGATAGAGGCCCTTCGGCCCATCGTGTCCGCGCCGGCCATCAAGCCCAGTCTAATCTAATCCCATATTCCAGCATTTGGTCCGTAGCCTTGTATGCTATGGCATTTCAAGTGCTCATCCAAATGCTTCTTGAATGTTGTGAGGGTTCCTGCCTCCACAACCCTTTCAGGCAGTGAGTTCCAGACTCCAACCACCCTCTGGGTGAAAAAGTTCTTTCTCAAATCCCCTCTAAACCTCCCGCCTTTTACCTTGAATCTATGCCCCCTTGTTATAGAACCCTCAACGAAGGGAAAAAGCTCCTTAGTATCTATCCTATCTGTGCCCCTCATAATTCTGTACACCTCAATCATGTCCCCCCTCAGCCTCCTCTGCTCCAAGGAAAACAAACCCAATCTTCCCAGTCTCTCTTCATAGCTGAAGCGCTCCAGCCCTGGTAACATCCTGGTGAATCTCCTCTGCACCCTCTCCAAAGCGATCACATCCTTCCTGTAGTGTGGCGACCAGAACTGCACACAGTACTCCAGCTGTGGCCTAACCAGTGTTTTATACAGCTCCATCATAACCTCCTTGTTCTTATATTCTATGCCTTGGCTAATAAAGGCAAGTATCCCATATGCCTTCTTTACCACCTTATCTACCTGTTCCGCCGCCTTCAGGGATCTGTGAACTTGCACACCAAGATCCCTCTGACCCTCTGTCTTGCCTAGGGTCCTCCCATTCATTGTGTATTCCCTTGCCTTGTTAGTCCCTCCAAAGTGCATCACCTCGCACTTTTCCGGGTTAAATTCCATTTGCCACTGTTCCGCCCATCTGACCAACCCATCTATATCGTCCTGCAGACTGAGGCTATCCTCCTCGCTATTTACCACCCTACCAATTTTTGTATCATCAGCGAACTTACTGATCATACCTTTTACATTCATAAAGTGTTTAAGATGATTAAAGGATTGAATAGGGAAGATGGAGAGAAACTATTTCCTCTGGTGCGAGAGGCCAGAACAAGGGGTATAACCTTAAAATTAGAACTAGGCTGTTCAGGGGTGATGCCAGGAAGCACTTCTTCACACAAAGGTAGTGGGAATCTGGAACTCTCTCCCTCAAAAAGCTGTTAGAGACTGGGGGTCAATTGAAAAATTCAAAAATGAGATGGATAGATTTTTGTTAGGCAAGGGTTACGGAACCAAGGCGGGTAGATGGAGTTAAGATACAGATTAGCCATGATCTAACTGAATGGTGGAACAGGCTCGAGGGGCTGAATGGCCTATTCCTGTTCCTATGTAACAGTGGTTGTTTGCCACACTGCCACATGATAATGCCCGATCACTCCATCATGACCAAGCACTAATCTACAACATTTGTTGCTAAGTTCCTCAAAATGAATAAAGCCTTATTTTTGAGGCTTTTAAAAAAACACTAAAAGCACAATACACCCTGTGCCACAGTTTTATTCTGCTACCTTAAATAGTCTTTATATATTGAATTTGTACGACTGGCTTTATAAATCTTCTCCATATATTATGTCAAGTAATTTTTTTCAAAAAGTCAAATGCTGAAATGTAAATATTAGACAGACTGTGCTGGTCAATCTGATTTATACTCTTCTGAAAAAACAATGTTACTTCTTATTTCCTATTAACTGAGTCACAAGGAAATTAATGAGAGCTAAATTTACACCTTGGTGTCAACTGCTCACCATCAGATTTGTTTTTCATTTAATTTGTTCTGTGTTTTTTCACAAATACTGAATTAATTCTCATCCCTCTTTGGAATTGCTATGGAATCTGCAACATAAGTCCCAGTGCCCTCAACAAACCAGTGTCAATATTCTCTAAGGAAACATGAGCATGACTGAGATTTTTTTCCAAATAAATACTTTGTTAACTCTGGCCACTTGGATGTATGTGGTTGTGGCAGACTTCCTAGTTTTAATTCTTTCGATATTAGCCATCAGTGGAACCTAAAGTTACACCTTTGGCAAACAGTTCACACTGCTCTTCAATCAAAGTCCAGAATGCTTCATTTTCTGCTTCTTAAAATAAAATTCTCCCCTGTTGTTGCTTCTTTTATTTAAAAAAAATTATAGGTCTGCCTCGCAGAAAGTACTTTTCCCTTGCAGATTTGTGCCCATAAATTGAAATAAGATAAAAATAGAAATCTGCACATGTTTCTCGTTTATCTTTTAAATGATGATTAAAATGTTAGCTTCTTTAAAAAGGAACTGGACAAAAGGTTGTCAGGGAACAGAATTGGTCTTGAGATGATCAAATATTCCATGGGATAAAATGGTCCCTTTGCTTTGGAGACACGAGAGAGGAAAATGTTAGGGTTGAATTGTGGAGATAAGACGATGGATAAATATTTGACAGTTTTAATCAGCTACCTTCAGACATCAAGCTTTTATGGAGAAATTTTCCTCAGGAGACTAACTGAGTAGAATAGAGTCCATGATAGCTGTGTGGAGCAGATTTTCCTGGTCCTGGGCATATTGGATTATCTGGGCGCAATGCGTACCGAAAATTCAGGTGGGGAGGAGCTCAGGCCCATAAGAAACCATGACTGGTCTTACATTTATTAAGTTAAATAGACCGAAAATTGGACACGCTCCCTTACTGACCATGTGTTCCTCCTCCCCCATCACGATTGTCCTCTATTTGCTACACCCAGGCAATCCAATACACAAAGCTTCACAAACAGGATAAATCTGCCTCTATTGTTACGTTGAAGGTTCTTCTTGTGCTGTGCTTTCTTTGATAAAACAAAAAGGGCCAAAGAACAGTCTTGGCCTATTTCTGTCCCACAAATATCACCCCCGATTGCCACGCGCTTACACTGAATTGATTCAGTAACAAATTGCAACCAGTGCTTAAAATAAAACATTAAATAACAAAAAAAGGAGCATTTATCCTACAACAGCTGTACATTTACGTGATGGCTATCAGTATGTCGGCAGCACATATTGCATCATGTTCAACTAACTTTACAAATGTGCTTTCCAAATGAATTAGGAAAAAATACAAACAAACATATAAAAAGGAGGGTAGAAAAAATAATCAGCCCCATCGAGCTTGCCTTATACAGACATGGTACAACCACTAATACCACTGACCCACCCCCTAACCACGCAATCTCTTGTGAAAGGCATAAAAGCCAGAGAAAAAATTTGTGGCCGTGGCTCAGTGGTAGCATTCTTGCCACTGAGTCAGGAGGTTTTGGGTTCAAGTCCCACTCCAGAGACTTGAGCACATTAATAAGGCTGGCACTTCAGTACTGTACTGAGGAAGTGCTACACTGTCAGAGGTGTCATCTTTCAGATGAGATATTAAACCTCTCAGGTGAAGGTAAAAAAATTATATGGCGTTATTTCAAAGAAGAGCAGGGGAGTTCTCCCTGGTGTCCTGCCCAACATTTATCCCTCAACTAATATCACTAAAAACAGATTGTCTAGTTAGTTATCTTATTGTTGTTTGTGTGACCTTGCTGTACTCAAATTGGCTGCTGTGTTTCCTACATTCCAGTGACTATACTTCGAAATTACTCCATTGGTTGTAAAAAAAAATGTATTTTAAATCTGCAGCCGATTCAGCAAAATCGTAGGAGGTTGGAGAGGAATTTCCTAAACACAATCAACCACATCTCCAGGAGCCTACAGTAAAATGACTCCTCACAATCATAACTGATTAGCAACTTACCCTCTATTACTGGAACTGTCCTGTCAAATTCCCCTTTAAAGGACTATAGTGAATTCATAACCACCACATGTTCATATATTATATTCCAAAGGGCAATGACTTTCTGTGAAAAGAAAAACTTTCTGGCATCTAATCCAACACTTTGCCTATGCATTTTATATGCCTGCCCTCTACTCAGAACATCTCCATCAATCTCAAAATGTTCGTCTAACCTGAAGGAGTTCAATCCCTTCATCACTTTAAAAACCTAAATCATATCCTCTCTAAGCCCTTGGTTCTCTAAGGTAAATTGTGCAGATGTTCTGGCCCCGAAATTGTGCAGATGTTCCGGCACACTCCGTCTTAAGCCTGGCGGAAATTTGCCACAACGGCCAGAAACACCGAGTCCCAGCCTTAAGTGTGAGTTTCCTTGCGGCCTTGTATTGATGGGGCATGATGGTAAAGGCTCCAACAAGGCTATCGCCATATAGGTTTGAGGCCAGGGCCAGAGACTTCCTAAACTGGGAGCTCCCGCTCCCAGGTCCTCAGTCAGGACCCGCTGTACCATCAGCACAGGTACACGTTGAAGGATTTTAGACTTTTTAAGGATCAGGTACCTGCTAAAGGAGCCGAATTTGGTTAAAGGTATTAATTCAACAAAGGAACTGTTAAACCGACTGTTCAATGGCATGCTGGGAAGGTTGACCACATTCGAAAAGTCTTATTCAGCAGACTATCTAGAAGATTAAGGAGAAGACAAGCTGCTAGGCTTTGAAAGCCTTTGAGAAGCTGTTGCAAGCATCGGATGCTGTAGTTTCAACTCGTTTTAAACCAAGGGAAAGAGAGAGAGGATAGAAAGTTGCTGAGAAGCTTGGTTTTCCAGCAGCCAGGGTATAGAAAAGGACTGTTCAACCCTCTAAAAGAAGAGGAGAAAAGACTGTAGTCAGCAGGGAAGGAGTCCATCGTTCAAGAAGAGGACATCAGGAACTTACCCTCATCGACATGGCAGGGAGTAAAGATAATAGCTTTGGCCTTCCCAATATTTAATTAGAGGAAATTTCTGCGCATCCAATACTGAACATCAGGCAAACAGCATGACAAATCAGTAAGTAGATAAGAGATGATGAACTGTGTATATAAAAGTTGTTTATAAAGGAACAGTTGAAACTGCAATCTTTTGTTGTTTTCCCTCACGAGGACATAGATGGTAGAATTTCTACATATACAAAATATGTTATATTGTTACATTTTCACTCGTTCACTGTTCATAGTTAAAATAATCTGCTCGCTAGTTTAAAACTAGAACAAGATATAATGTCCTGATTTACCAACTATTCAAAATTCAAAACTGAGCTTGGTAGATTTTTGTTAGGCAAGGGTATTATGGGTTACGGAACCAAAACATGTCGATGTGGTTAAAACACAGATCAGCCATGATCTGACTTAATGGCAGAACAGGCTCAAGGGGCTGAATGGCCTACTCCTGTTCCTATGTTCGCCACAATTCCACATGATAATGCCCGATCACTCCATCATGACTAATCGACAACATTTGTTGCTAAGTTCCTCAAAATGAATAAAGCCTTATTTTTGAGGCTTTTAAAAAAATAAATAATAAAAATACAATAAACATAGTAGCACAATTTTATTCCACTACCTTAAATAGTCTTTATACATTGAATTAGTACAACTGGCTTTATAAATCTTCTCCATATATTATGTCAAATAATTTATCAAACATCAAATGTAAATATTAGACAGACTGTGCTGGTCAATCTGATTTATACTCTTCTGAAAAAACAATGTTACTGCTTATTTCCTATTAACTGAGTCACAAGGAAATTAATGAGAGCTAAATTTACACCTTGGTGTCAACTGCTCACCATCAGATTTGTTTTTCATTTAATTTGTTCTGTGTTTTTTCACAAATACTGAATTAATTCTCATCCCTCTTTGGAATTGCTATGGAATCTGCAACATAAGTCCCAGTGCCCTCAACAAACCAGTGTCAATATTCTCTAAGGAAACATGAGCATGACTGAGATTTTTTTCCAAATAAATACTTTGTTAACTCTGGCCACTTGGATGTATGTGGTTGTGGCAGACTTCCTAGTTTTAATTCTTTCGATATTAGCCATCAGTGGAACCTAAAGTTACACCTTTGGCAAACAGTTCACACTGCTCTTCAATCAAAGTCCAGAATGCTTCATTTTCTGCTTCTTAAAATAAAATTCTCCCCTGTTGTTGCTTCTTTTATTTTAAAAAAATTATAGGTCTGCCTCGCAGAAAGTACTTTTCCCTTGCAGATTTGTGCCCATAAATTGAAATAAGATAAAAATAGAAATCTGCACATGTTTCTCGTTTATCTTTTAAATGATGATTAAAATGTTAGCTTCTTTAAAAAGGAACTGGACAAAAGGTTGTCAGGGAACAGAATTGGTCTTGAGATGATCAAATATTCCATGGGATAAAATGGTCCCTTTGCTTTGGAGACACGAGAGAGGAAAATGTTAGGGTTGAATTGTGGAGATAAGACGATGGATAAATATTTGACAGTTTTAATCAGCTACCTTCAGACATCAAGCTTTTATGGAGAAATTTTCCTCAGGAGACTAACTGAGTGGAATAGAGTCCATGATAGCTGTGTGGAGCAGATTTTCCTGGTCCTGGGCATATTGGATTATCTGGGCGCAATGCGTACCGAAAATTCAGGTGGGGAGGAGCTCAGACCCATGAGAAACCATGTGGGTTAAATTCGATAACCCCCGAATCCGGAGGTCACGTGCGCGATTAACCTTTGCCCTGTCATTGCGATGCGGGGAGCACATGAGATTCGTGCTGATTGCTCATTTACCTGATTCCTGCGTGCAGCCAGCACTACCTTTTTTATTATTCGTTCATGGGATGTGGGCGTTGCTGGCAAGGCCAGCATTATTGCCCATCCCTAATTGCCCTAGAGAAGGTGGTGGTGAGCCGCCTTCTTGAACCGCTGCAGTCCGTGAGGTGAAGGTTCTCCCACAGTGCTGTTAGGAAGGGAATTCCAGGATTTTGACCCAGCGACGATGAAGGAACGGCGATATATTTCCAAGTCGGGATGGTGTGTGACTTAGAGGGGAAAGTGCAGGTGGTGGTGTTCCCATGTGCCCGCTGCCCTTGTCCTTCTAGGTGGTAGAGGTCGCAGGTTTGGGAGGTGCTGTCGAAGAAGCCTTGGCGAGTTGCTGCATTGCATCCTGTGGATGGCACACACTGCAGCCACTGTGCGCCGGTGGTGAAGGGAGTGAACGTTTAAGGTGGTGGATGGGGTGCAATCAAGCAGGCTGCTTTGTCCTGGATGGTGTCGAGCTTCTTGAGTGTTGTTGGAGCTGCACTCATCCAGGCAAGTGGAGAGTATTCCATCACACTCCTGATTTGTGCCTTGTAGATGGTGGAAAGGCTTTGGGGAGTCAGGAGGTGAGTCACTCGCCGCAGAACACCCAGCTTCTGACCTGCTCTTGTAACCACAGAATTTATATGGCTGGTCCAGTTAAGTTTCTGGTCAATGGTGGCCTCTAGGATGTTGATGGTGGGGGATTCGGCAATGTCCAGTCTCTCTTGTTGGAGATGGTCATTGCCTGGCACTTGTCTGGCACAAGTGTTACTTGTCACTTATCAGCTCAATCCTGGATGTTGTCCAGGTCTTGCTGCATGCGGGCACGGACTGTTTCATTGTCTGAGGGGTTGCGAATGGAACTGAACACTGTGCAATCATCAGCGAACATCCCCATTTCTGACCTTATGATGGAGGGAAGGTCATTGATGAAGCAGCTGAAGATGGTTGGGCCTAGGACACTGCCCTGAGGAACTCCTGCAGCAATGTCCTGGGGCTGAGATGATTGGCTTCCAACGACCTCTACCATCTTCCTTTGTGCTAGGTATGACTCCAGCCACTGGAGAGCTTTCCCCCTGATTCCCATTGACTTCAATTTTACTAGGGCTCCTTGGTGCCACACTTGGTCAAATGTTGCCTTGATGTCAAGGGCAGTCACTCTCACCTCACCTCTGGAATTCAGCTCTTTCGTCCATGTTTGGACCAAGGCTGTAATGAGGTCTGGAGCTGAGTGGTCCTGGCGGAACCCAAACTGAGCATCGGTGAGCAGGTTATTGGTGAGTAAGTGCCACTTGATAGCACTGTCGACGACACCTTCCATCACTTTGCTGATGATTGAGAGTAGACTGATGGGGCGGTAATTGGCCGGATTGGATTTGTCCTGCTTTTTGTGGACAGGACATACCTGGGCAATTTTCCACATTGTCGGATAGATGCCAGTGTTGTAGCTGTACTGGAACAGTTTGGCTAGAGGCGCAGCTAGTTCTGGAGCACAAGTCTTCAGCACTACAGCTGGGATGTTGTCGGGGCCCATAGCCTTTGCTGTATCCAGTGCACTCAGCCGTTTCTTGATATCACGTGGAGTGAATCGAATTAGCCGAAGACTGGCTTCTGTGATGGTGGGGATATCGGGAGGAGGCCGTGATGGATCATCCACTTGGCACTTCTGGCTGAAGATGTTTGCAAATGCTTCAGCCTTATCTTTTGCACTCACGTGCTGGACTCTGCCATCATTGATGGGGATGTTTACAGAGCCCCCTCCGCCAGTTAGTTGTTTAATTGTCCACCACCATTCACGACTGGATGTGGCAGGGCTGCAGAGCTTTGATCTGATCCGTTGGTTGTGGAATCGCTTAGCTCTGTCTATAGCATGTTGCTTCCGCTGTTTAGCATGCATGTAGTCCTGAGTTGTAGCTTCACCAGGTTGGCACCTCATTTTTAGGTACGCCTGGTGCTGCTCCTGGCATGCTCTTCTGCACTCCTCATTGAACCAGGGTTGATCCCCTGGCTTGTTGGTAATGGTAGAGTGAGGAATATGCCGGGCCATGAGGTTACAGATTGTGCTGGAATACAATTCTGCTGCTGCTGATGGCCCACAATGCCTCATGGATGCCCAGTTTTGAGCTGCTCGATCTGTTCTGAATCTATCCCATTTAGCACGGTGGTAGTGCCACACAACACGTTGGATGGTGTCCTCAGTGTGAAGACGGGACTTCATCTCCACGAGGACTGTGCAGTGGTCACTCCTACCAATACTGTCATGGACAGATGCATTTGCGACAGGTAGATTGGCGAGGACGAGGTCAAGTAGGTTTTTCCATCGTGTTGGTTCGCTCACCACCTGCCGCAGGCCTGGTCTGGCAGCTATGTCCTTCAGGGCTCGGCCAGCTCGGTCAGTAGTGGTGCTACCGAGCCACTCTTGGTGATGGTCATTGAAGTCCCCCACCCAGAGTACATTCTGTGCCCTTGCTACCCTCAGTGCTTCCTGCAAGTGTTGCTCAACATGGAGGAGGACTGATTCATCAGCTGAGGGAGGACGGTAGGTGGTAATCAGCAGGAGGTTTCCTTGCCCATGTTTGACCTGATGCCATGAGATTTCATGGGGTCCAGAGTCAATGTTGAGGACTCCCAGGGCCACTCCCTCCTGACTGTATATCACTGTACCGCCACCTCTGGTGGGTCTGTCCTGCCGCTGGGACAGGACATACCCAGGGATGGTGATGGAAGAGTCTGGGACATTGGCTGAAAGGTATGATTCTGTGACCTGCGCTGCTGAATGGCTGCACGCACCAGTAGGAGGCCCGATACAGGGTGTGGCCGGCACTGTTTAAAGGCAGCCTACACCTATTAAATAGGCCTGCACCTCTTAAAGGGGAGGTGCGCTGCTAATGCGATGGGTGGAGGAAGACAAGTGGAATGGCTGGACCTGCAAGACAGCGTGCACCGAGGTTCTCCAATGATGCATGGAGGGCTATCCTGTACCCACATGGTGGCAGGAGCCCCCACCGGACAACAGCTGCGGAGGCAGTGTGAAGTAGAGGCCCTAGAGGTGAATGCCTGGAGCATTGCACCACACACACAGTGCAAGAAAAAGTTCAATGATTTGACACGAGTAGTTAAAGTGAGTGAATGCAAGTGTCAAGTGACACATCCTACCAACTGCAACACTGCTCCATGCACAACACACCCCCATCAACCACCCACCAACAACCGCTGCCCATCCACACACAACGCTGCACTTCGCATGCTGCATCTCACCCTTGCATAGTACCACTCTTGCAATCCACACATCCACAACTCACAGGTCACACACACTAGCAGCTATTCAACCATGACAGGCACATCACCCAAACAGGACACTCTCTTGCAGGACACTCACTGACACACTTCCCTCTAACTTGCAGGAGAAGTTGGTGCATAACAGCCAGCAGCATCAAAGAACAGACGGAGGACAGATGCGCCTATACATCCTCACCCCCTTGGAGGAGACCGTGCTGGGGATCATTGGGCAGGCCACTGCTGCAGCCATGGCCACTGGCGGCGGTGGAGGTATTGAAGATGAGGGGCCCTGCATACTTAATCCTCCTTCTCGTTTCCCACATCCCCCTCATCCCACAATCTTTTCTGACTCACGTGCTGCAAATGTTGACAGCACGCACGTCTTACTTGCTCCTCTCCCCGCTCCACAACTCAACCCGTCTCCCTTTATCATTGCAAATACTCAAGAACAGGAGTCGGCACCGTCAGAGATGAAGTAGGAGGAAGAGGAGGTGGAGGACACGGATTACGATGTCACACCGTCACTCGATCTGACACTCGCATCCACAAGCTCAGAGACAGACACTGCGCGTCCTCTAGACGCTCGGTTAGAGGGGGGATCTGCACGCGGTGAGACACCGGGCACAAGTGTGCAGGAGCTGGGGCGGGGCGAACGGATACCGCAGGTGCCAGCTCGCCAGAGAGCGAGGTCGCCTAATGGTTCTGCCGCGGAGGAGTCAGATGAGGACTTCGATAGACCAGGCTACAGAAGGCGCCTAATGGGTATACACCACCAAATGCTTGGTGCACTGGAAAGCCTGCCAGAAAGCCTGCGCACAATGTCAAGGGGCATGGAGGAGTCCAGCTCCAACTTGGCACAGGGCTTTGCGCAGAGCTTGGAGCCCATCCTTTCCCACATAGTCTGGGTGGTTATCTCAATCAGCATACCTGTGGAACCCACCATGATGCAGGGTCTGATGGCCAATGTCACAGCTTCCATTGCAGCACAGATGCCATCAAAGGTCTGCATGCTGCATTTGGAGCTCAGACTTTGCTTTGGAAGCTCAGATGACTGCATTACAGGCTCAGGCTGCTGCTATCATGGCTCTGGGGACCATTGTGGAACGGGGCTTCCAGGGCATCACAGCACTCCAGCAATCTGTTCTCCCACAGATCACCAGGGCTGCTGAGGCGCCGCCTCGTGCGAGTGGCAGTGGCACCATGACAGTCGAACCTGCTGTCCTCTCTCAGGATGACAGCCTTCCTGCTCCCACTCCGCCACTCTGCCAGTGCCCTTGCCTGTCAGCCAGCCAGGCCAGACTGCAGCCCAGGCATTGATAGTGCAGTCTGAAGCCGGACCCTCTCGGCCCAGAGCTGCTCGAGGTCGTCCTCCACGGACAACTGCAGTCTCCTCAATTGAAGGTCAGCAGCCTCCCACCACCCATGCTCCAGCCACTGGGGATGCACCTCGTAGGAGCACTAGGAAAGGTGAAGGTACACGAACGACAGGCTCTGAGGGAATGCACATGGGGGAATAGTGTAATGTAGTTTACATGATTTCATGAGTTAGTTTATAAATTTGTATTTGAAGTCACAGTTGGTGGTGGTTTTTATTTATGTGATGAGCTGCGAAAGGAAGCAACGTGTAATCATAAGGAGGACGATTTGATGGTCAAGTGGGAGAGGAAAGGTGAGGAGTGTGGGACTGTTGGTGACTTGGGAGATGTCATTGAACTGATACCGCTCAAGAATAAGGTGATCACACAGAGCCTGTGCACCTTGTTGTCTCCTTGCCTCTTCCTCCACTGCATCCTCCGTCTCCTCCTCCGCCACTGTCTCCTCTTCAAGGTCTTGCCAGATAGGTAGTGGCAAGGGCTGTCTCTCATAATGGTGAGATTGTGCAGCATGCAGCATACAATGTCGAATCTTAACAACCGCTCAGCAGAGTACTGCAGGGCTCCTTCAGAATGGTCCAAGCAGTGGAAGCGCTGCTTAAGGAGGCCTATCGTGTGCTCGATGACATTCCGTGTAGTCGCATGGCTCTCTGCAAGTGTACGTGCGTTCCTGACCAGAGTCGCGAGCCACCTCACAAGGGGATAGCCCTTGTCGCCTAGTAGCCAGCCTTTGACTTGCCATGCCGGTTGAAAGATAGGTGGGACGTCGACTGCCGCAGAATGAAGGAATCATGACTGCTGCCAGGGTAGCGGGCATTGACCTGCAAGATGCGCTGCGTGTGGTCACTCACCAGCTGCAACTTGAGGGAGTGGAACCTCTTTCTGTTCATGAAGGTGACCGAGTTGAGATGTGGCGCACTCATGGCAATATGCGTGCAGTCAATGGCTCCCTGCACCATGGGGAAGCCTGCAATGACAGCAAACCCTTGTGCTCCCTCATTTTGCTTCTCTGTCAAGCGGGAATGTTATGAATCTGTTGTGCAGCTCATACAGAGCCTCAGTTACCTCCCTTATGCAGCAATGCACTGCAAACTGCGAGGTGTTGCACACATCGCCAGCAGCAGCCCGAAAAGAACCAGAGCCGTAAAAGTTCAGTGCTACGGTTATCTTCACAGCCACAGGCAATGCTGTCCTTGTCCCACTCTGAGGCTGCAGTTATGGCTACAGCAGCTGACATATCTCTGTCAACACCTCTTTTGTGAACCGCAGCCGTCTGATGCACTCATCTTTGCTCAGGTTGAGGTAAGAGAGTTGGTCCCTGAAAGCCCTCATTGGATACAATCTCCTGCTCTGTGCCCTGTGCCACCTCCTCCTCGCAGCTTGACCTACTCCGCATGGCCTCTCTGCATGCTCCCAGTCGTGTTCAATGCCCAGCGGGAGCCCTAGCAGGCCACCCACAGTTGCCAGAAATCTTGTTCAGCACACTGTTGTAAATGCCACCAAGAAGTAATGCAGGACCTGCCAGACAACTCTTTATGTACTACTGCAACTTTCTCCAAGTATAGGAAGCTTCAACAAACATGTCCAATTGTACCAGTAGCCAGAATAAATAATCCAGCAACTAACCTGCAACACCTGCATGATCTCTTTAAATAGCGTTGGGGGGGGTGGTCCTCCAGGCCCTCTACGACCTGTTCAGCTGAGCATGGTTAAGACAGCATGTTGGCAGGAGCGTTGAGTTCCAAAATCGTATCTGTCCCTTTAAATCAGCATTGCACACTGATCTAACGTATATACTCCTTATTTTACATGCTGCCAGCGTTAGTTATCTGCTAGTGCGCAAATGCCTTTACTAAGATGACGTCCAGCATGCGGAGTTCTCCCCGGTGTCCTGGCCAACATTTATCCCTCAACCAAAATCACTAAAAACAGATTGTCTAGTCATTAATCTCATTGTTGTTTGTGGAACTTGCTGTGCTCAAATTGGCTGCTGCGTTTCCTACATTACAGTGAATACACTTCAAAATTACCCCATTGGTTGTAAAAAAATTAATCTGCGGCCAATTCAGCAAAAACTTTGGGAATTCCTCGCCAACCCCCTAACACAATCAACCACATCACCAAGGGACTACAACAGAATGACTTCTCACAATCATAACTGATTGGCAACTTACCCTCTATTACTGGAACTGTCCTGTCAAATTCCCCTTTAAAGGACTACGATGAATTCATAACCATCACATGTTCATATATTACATTCCAGAGAGCAATGACTTTCTGGCATCTAGCCTAACTCCTTGTCTCTGCATATGCCTGCCCTCTACTCCTAACATTCCCATCAATCTCAAAATATTCATCTAACTTGAAGGTGTTCAACCCCTTCATCACTTTAAAAACCTAAATCATATCCTCTCCGAGCCCTTGGTTCTCGAAGATAAATGGCCACAAAATTGTACAGATGTTCCAGCCACGAAATTGTGCAGCTGTTCCAGCAAACTCCTGCCTTAAGTTTGGTGGGAATTTACCACAACGGCCAGAAACACAGAGTCCCAGCCTTCAGTTGAGTTTGCTTTGTGGCCCTGTGTTGATTGGGTGTGATGGCCTTGTTGGAACTTTTGCCCATCGGCATAAAGGTTTGAGGCCAGGCATAGAGACTTCCCAAATTGGGAATTCACGCACCTAGATCCTCAGTCAGGACCTGCTGTACTATCGGCACAGGTACACTTTGAAGGATTTTAGAGTTTTTAAGGATTAAATACCTGCTAAAAGAGCTGAGTTTGGTTAAAGGTATTAATTCAACAAAGGAACTGTTAAACTGACTGTTCAATGGCATGCTGGGAAGGTTGACCACATCCGAAAAGTCTTATTCAACAAACTGTCTGGAAGGCTAAAGAGAAGACACCTGCTAGGCTTTGAAAGTCCGTGAGAAGCTGTTGTAAATATAAGCTGCTATAATATCAACTTGTTTTAAACCAAGGGAAAGAGAGAGAGGATGGAAAGTTACTGAGAAGCTTGGTTTGCCAGCAGCCAGGGTATAAAGAGGGACTGTTCAAGCCTCCAAAAGAAGAGGAGAAAAGGCAGGGAAGGAGTCCACCGTACAAGAAGGAGGACGACATCAGGAACGTACCCTCATAGACATGGCAGGAGGCAAAGACAATAGGGTAAATTTTAACTCCGAGCAGAGAAGCGAGCGGGAGAGGGGATGATTTTCAAGTGCGAAATCTGGAAGGTTAGTGGGCAGGTCGATCACAATCTTAATAAGGTCAATCAATTGTACTTCTGGGTTTCGCGCCCAGCAGCCAGCCTGTGGGCAGGAAGGCCTGCTTCAGCAGGCCACAGCCGAAGATCGAAGGGAGGGAGGAATCATAGGCTGGGGAGAAGATTGGGGAGTGGGGGGCGACGGGAAGGAGTTCGGGGTGGGGGGGGGGGGTCGGGAAGAAGATCGGTGGATCCAGGAAGATCGGGTGTCATTGGAGGTTGGGTGAAGAGTCAGAGGTAGATGGGGATCCACCAGGGGGGCGTCCACCATCAGCGGAGGGGAGGGAGGCAGCCGAGGCGGTTCCTGTCAGCCAGGTGAGCTTTTTGGGCCTGGATGAAGTAGTCCTGCTCCTCCGGGCCCACAAGCAGTGCAATAAAGGCATTCACCTGACATGAATCAGAAGGGATGGTAAGTTTAAATTCATTTTAACGTTCCGATACACAAAATATTAAGTACCTCAAGTATATCAATGAGGTACATTGCCCTTTTAAGTATCAGCCCACCGGCTTTAAGTGGGGACGGGACTTCCTGATGTCTGCTGTCCACACGCAGACAAACCTGCCTGGGTTAAACTCAGAAGTGGGTGAGTTGGAGCCGGGATGCAGTCCCGCTCTGAAAAACCTGTTATTTTAACCTCCCACCCGCCCCCAACCCACCCGTTCTTGGGGGTTAAAATTTACCCCAATGGCTTCGGTCTTCCCAATATTTAATCGATGGAAATATCTGCTCATTTAATACCGAATGTCAGAAAAGCAGTGTGACAAATCAGAAAGTAGATAAGAGATGGGGAACTGCGTATATAAAAGTTGTTTATAAAGGAACAGTTGAGACTGCAGTGTTTTGTTGTTTTCCCTTTTGAGGAGATTTTTGGTAGAATTTCTACATATACAAAATGTTATATTGTTACATTTTCACTCATTCACTGTTCACAGTTTAAAAAATCTGCTTGATAGTTTAAAACTAGAACAAGCTACAATGTGATGACCTATCACCCATTGAGTGCTAGAGACAGATCCTGTGGAGGCATTGGAATAATTCAAGTTTATAAATAATTGACAGACTAGGGTTTTCTGATTGTTGTCCTGGGCACACTACTGGACATCTTTCCTCGATAGGAAAGCTGGTGAAGACACTCTTGAAGGTACAGGGAGTTGGGACTCACCCATGAATGCAATCTAAGATATGACAGCCAAAAATCTAGAGTAAAGACGGTTAGAAAAGACCCAAAATTATAACAATGCTTATAAACATATCTTCTGGTGGGAGGGTAAGGTTAAAGCCTCTCCCCTCACACCTTGCACCATCCAATGAGGTACACAAGTCCCTTACGTCCTACACTTTGCCAGTGGCAGTCTAAAACCCTCAGTTACAAAGTGTCCAAGAAAGATTCTAGGCTGATTTTCTCTCAATTTTCTTTCCTTCTCTGGAGAGAAACATTTGGCTTTCTCTTTTCCTTTCCCAGCAGGAGGGCAACTGAGATCATGGGGTAAAAATTCTGCTGCATCACTCCAGCAGTACATATCACAAAACCGTGCACGTCCAGCCCACCATTTTCCGTTCATTGCTCTTAACAGACAGAAAATCGTGGGCTGGGGTTTTGCAATTTTGTGATACACTCTCTTAGTGTCCAGCAGTGGCTCAGTGAGATTCTTTTTGTCCTAATATTTTAGCCTAGAAGTTATGTTGTACCCTAAGAACGCTTAATGTATTCATGCAAAACTACTTTGCTAGTTTAATGGATGTGTTAACTCGCTTATAATAGGTACCGGACAAAGCAATTTATTAAGCATTCATATGGTAATTTTGCACAATGTAATTTTTAGACTAATATGTTTACAAAAATGATTCTGTTTTCCCTGATCACTACACTTTTGTAAACCAGCAATTCATGCATAGAGAATTTTTGTCTTATGATACTAGATAAGTCCTTTAGTGTGTTAGAACAATACATGTTATGTTTGGAGGATTCTAGGTTTGAGCAAATCCATAGCACATTGTGCATATTGTTAATCCCAGAGCAATCAAAATGGTTGGATACACACTCAGGGTATCTGTCAGCTGCCCTGGACCATTAGACATTAGGATTTACTTTGTATCCTTCACAGCATGCATGAATATACTATACATTTAGTGTTTTTTTGCCTGTGGCAAGAATGACAGTGAAATAAAGCAGCAACTTTACTGTAAAGTGATGTTGCTACAAAGCAATCAGAAAGATTGTCATCCTCTACTAATACCTAGACAACTTCATTGGCATCATTTAAAAACAGATTTGGTTGGTCAAACTCCAAATCATTCTCCCTTTTATGCTCTTGTATGGCGAAAGGAACAGTTCCAAGCCAACAATGCACAAGAGCAGGATACCGAAATGGGAAGTCACCTGAGGCAAAATATATATTCCTGGAGAATACATAAAAATTCTCCATATTTAATGTGCAGGTGTGAAGGGAAGGGGATGAGAGGGATGTTCTCAGGCAAATTATGTTTTTATGTATTGACATACACAAGATGTTATATATTTATAAACTAACTGCAAGAGGCACTGTCATCACTAAAAAAGTATTGGTCAAATCTCTTCAGTGGTGTCTGTGCACATCTGATGTGAATAACATCAGCCATTTACATTACTGAGCAAAGCTCTGGAAATTAAAAAAATTAGCATGGCCATACAAAACCACATCCCAAAAGAGCACACAGAAGCATAACATGTTTGCTGAAACACAAGCCCTCTCCACAGGCAACACAATAACCCTTAAACAGATATTTCAGTGCAGTAACCTCCTGTGACTGAGCTCACAGGTGACAATGATTTTTCAACTACATTCCCCAGTCAATTTCTTGTACTGATAGTTTTACTACACCTTGTAGATCTGATGGAAACCAATTTACAGTGATGTTTGTAACATACTTTAATAGTTTGTTCCACTACATATTTGTTAAGTTTAATACACATATCCCTTTATACCTCAATGGGCCATGTCTATTAGCTACTTAAAATAGGGTTCTTGTAAATGGTTTTGAATTGCAAAGATACATTGGGCCACAATTTACTGTCAAAATAACGGTGAGGCTAATTTATGCACAAATCGCACAGCAACGTCAGGCGAGGGCAGATGCGCGGTTAAACACGAAAATCCAGAAGTTGCTATCTGAGATGCGTCACTCCGCCATTAGCTTCACGAAAACGGCATCTCGCTGTTTGACTCACCGTTCAAATGCACTGAACAGCCTGAAGTTCCTGTACTTACGTTCCTGTAGTTATGAACTAAACTCACCACAGAAAGTTAGGGTTTGTCCATTTCAGTCCAAGTAGCCTTTTTAACGGCATAATAAGTCTTAATTACTGACAAACAACCTCTCTGGCACTGGAAATTAACTATTACAAGTGTGGAGTCTCATTACTCCAGCTTTTAATTGTTGGAGATTTTAAAAACAAAATTAATTTTTTTTAACTTTTTCTTTCTGTCTCTTTTTTCTCTCTCTTAATCTTTCTTTCCCTCTATTTATTTCTCTTTCTGTACCTGATTTGACATTGAATTCACTATTCTAACTTACACTTCCTGGTTCAGACTCTGCGCTGGTCAATCCTCAATCTGATTAGTTAAGGAGATACACAGTTGCTTGCCCTAGTCACACAGGTCCCAGATGCCCTGTAGGGGACGCCGTGCCATTTCCATCTCCCATTTACAGCAACCTCCAGTGCAAAGTCGCATGGAAATTAAACGGGCAAGGGCAGGTCTAACGAACGGCAAGCGTCATTTGTTCACCGGCTACAGTAATTTCTGGCCCAATTGTCTAAGAATGAATTTTATTACTTTCTCCCCTTCCTCATTTAAGTTTCCATAAGTCATGAACTATCTGCTACCACAATCTGCCTCTACTCATCACCTCCCCATAGCAGCATGTTTGAGATTGATTACTGCACATCTGCCACAAAATCTTACCATTAAAATATACTGTTGCAAAAACCTGTCATTATTCTGTCCCCTTGAAGAGCAAATATTGAGATTCAATTAAAAAAAACATACATTCAGGATATTTCACTGTGCGCAAAAGTATTTTGTTTTACAGTAATTTCTGTAGGTTTTACAAAACCTAGAGAAGCTACGCAACCTGCAAAGGGAGCACTGAAAGGGTGAAAATACTGTAAGCTATTATGTGCCTTGTAGAATCTTTATACTGAAATTAATGTAATGGTGAAAGTTAAACATTAAGGATTTCAGCACGAAACCATCTGCAAAAAACCTGCTTAATCTCTGAACTAAGTAGGTGGGAGTTACAAGCAGTTGGTGTCAATGATGTGAGTCTCCCATCTGAAAGCTACTGGCCTTATCATCAAGCATATTGTATTGGCATGAATTCAGCTGAATCATGAGAGTAATGTTAAGCAATGTTACACTACACTATGATAATGCACACTACTTCTACAAGTTCCATCTGTACAAGTTCCATCTGGTTTTTCTTTTTCATACATTGTTTCCAAAACTTTTCCCATTTTCAGTATGTCATTTAGAATAAGTTGGGTAACCATTTGCATTGACTACACCTCATTTTGTGTTGCTTACTAATGTTTACAATAAAATGTCACGAAGAGTACATTTACAATATGTTTAGCATCAGTACGAAGTGGCTTCAGCTCGTACCCATGGCAAATGTGTGTAATGTAAAACAGGTGTTGAGGCTCAAAATTATTCCGAAGCAAGTGCTAACTCCAGATTTGGGCTACATTTACTCTATAATTGCACCTGTGGTGCAGCTTTGCATGGACGTTAAACTTATCAACCTCAAATTCCTGCGGGACACCAATCCCACCATATGTGCCGGGATTGACATCCTGACACGAACCTCTGTCTCTGACCCTATCAGAGGATGTGAGATCATGGGGAACTGCCTGAAATTAAATATTCCTAGCAGGCACGTGCCACTAGGGGCACATCTCAGAGGAATGGGGGAAGAAAATAGCAATGGAGGCCTACCGCATCAAAGGACCCTGGCAACCCTAGATCCAGAAAGCCTTAGTGGTTGGGGCCAACTAACCCCCATTACAAAGAGGCCAATTTGGGAAGTTTGGCAGCCTGAGTCTTTGGTGAGTCACAGGCCAAACAATGCTCTGCCCTAAACAAAGCCCCACAGAAATTGGTGAAGTCTGGCAACTGGCATATCCAGGTCTGACCTAATTCCTGGGTCCTCTGCCAGCCAACCTGCAGCAGGAGTGCACCAAAACGTCCATGGAAATTCAGGGCTTTCAATGTATGACTTTACTGTACAATTCAGTCTGTATATGCGTGCTTGATCCAAGCATCAGTTTTCTGAGATACCATTCCCATCGGCTGCCACTAAGAAGAAATCCTGATCCAAATAGCTTACCAAACTATTTATACATTTAATGGAATTCATCTATAAACACCTCAATGCATATTTAATCTCAAATAACCTACTCTATGTAAAAACGAATGAAAAATTCAGAGGATCACACTTTTGTTTAGACACATATTTCTCTACAGGCAAGAAAATGACCCCAGGCAACATTAAAAACTGACTGTAGTTTATTATTAATAATTACTGCATTTTATTTTGACTTTTATGAACCAAATAGAATAGACATTTACAAAGTACTGGAAAAGCAGAGCAAACCTCTATCAAGTAGTTTCGATCAGGAAGAGTGCCAATTCAAGCCTTTGCTAATGGATACCCATTCATTCCACATGGTCCATGTGATGGAAGTGCAAAACAAGGGCAAGGGAAATTTTAATGTTAAAGTGTCAATTATGTTGTTGCTTCTGAGCAATAAAATAGAATTAGCAAACAGTCCAACATAAAGCATTGCGAGCATCACATTGGCTAGTCACTTCATTAGGTAGTAGGGGGAATGGGCAGCAGGAAAATTAATTTTTTGGTGGATCATCATGAACAACCTTTGGGCAGGATAGGGAGAATCTTTGGCACCATCACCCATTAAGAGACTAAATACAATGGGTCAGATTTTGCTCAAAAAATAACGGCGCCTGAACAATGCTCTCCGTTATTAATGCGTGGGTCAGCCAGCAACTTGTAGCGAGGAAGAGATATCCCATGAATTGCAAACCACCACAAGTTGCTGGCTGACTTGCACAGTTAGCTTTACGAAAAAGGCATCATGTGCTTAATCTCTTCGTGATTTTCAAGAAGTTGCTACATTTGCACATTAATTGTCCATTAAACTCGGCACAGAAAGTTGAGTCTAGTAATTAACAGTGTACGTACCCTTTTAATGACGTGATCATTGTTAATGACTGCCAATCAACCTCTCTAGCCCAGAAAGTGAACAATTATAAGTGTGGAGTCTCATTCTTTCAGGTTGTGAGTTGTTTTAGGAGATTTTAAAAATGTCAAATTTAAAATTTTTACATTTTGCTTTTTACTTTTCCTTTCTGTCCCTTTTTTTTCTCTCTCTCTCTTAATCCAATCTTTCTTTCCCTCTCTTTAATTGTCTTTCAGCTCCTGATTTGACATTGAATTCATCCATTCTAATTCACCCTCCTTCCCAGTCCTTCCTCTGTTTATTTCTCAATCCTTTAATCTCATTGCTTAAGGTGACACGCTGTTCCCTCGCCACACCATTATCAGCTCGCACTGCAAGCAACTTTGTGGGCAAGAAATTTTAAAACCTAAACATGCACGAACAAGTTTAACCAACGGGGCTCCAGCAAAACCTGGCCCCTTGACTCTAGACATGACTGGGCCAATTTTACATGGTCTGTGAAATGGTCAGTGCTGAATGCACTTTCCTCATTCTGTGCTTTCTTATACTCTTATGAAGTATTCACGAAAAGCATCTTATTTTCTTATGAATTTGGTTAGTGATCATTCATGGAGCTGTGGGACTTTCATATTAATGAATGTAAGATTACTATACAAATGATGTAACAACCTGTATAGAAAGAAAAAACTTGCATTTATATAGCGCCTTTCGCAATCTCAGGATGCCCCAAAGCATTTCACAGCCAATGAGATATTTTTAAAGTGTAGTCATTACTGGCAATGTAGGGTAACACAGCAGCCAATTTGCACACAGCGAGGTCCCACAAACAGCAATGAGATATATGAGCAGATCATCTGTTTTAGAAATATTGGCTAGGGGATAAATGTTTGACACCAGGAGAAATCCTCTGCTCTTCTTTGAATAATGCGATGGGATTTTTTATGTCCACCTGAGAGGACAGATAGGATCTGACAGTGCAGCATTCCCTCAGTACTGCACTAAAGTGTCAGCCTAGATTATATGCCCCAGTTTCTGGAGCAAGGCTTGAACCCACGACTTTCCGACTGAGAGGTCGTTACATCATTTGTATAGCAATATTAAAATCACATTAATGAATGTGAAAGTCCCAGAACTCGGTGACTTACCCAAGGCTGGCATTTTATTGTATGGTCATCATTATTTTCACTGCTGCAAATAGGATAATCAGCTACAGTGAAAATAAATCCACTGTAACCAATATTTATACTTAATGACTAGAAACACAGCTTTTAAAACTAGGAGCTTTCCAGTTTTTAAAAAATTCATAAAGTAATAATCATACTGACATACTTTCAGAACACTCCTTTTTATTAATTAAGCTATTAGATTATTACTTGATTTTTGTTGGTTCTCGATGAGGCTTCCAATGACTCAGTATTCAAAGTCTTTGCCTTTCTGCATGTGAATATTGATCAGGCAACACAGAGACAAGTAACAACCATAATATCTCACCTACGCGAAAGAAATATTGTTAACTGGTAGATTAATAAAATAAAAATGAATTCAAATTTCAAAGAGTTCTGATTTCAGAAATTCAAATTCCTATATGATATTTATATTATTTTTATTCACCACAAGTGTAATTTCTATTAGCAGGTTAATAATTATGAACAAAAATACCATTTTGGGACTGAGAACAGAGAAGAATGCAGGAACCATTAAAACAGCGAGAACTTTTTGTGGTCCACCAAAAGGTCCAAAATGAAGAACATAAAAGTCTCTTTCAGTATCTACAATGGTCATTTTACATCTCATATGCTGTTTTAGGTGACAGCCTGTTCCATAAGTTAACTTGAATTAAGTGGTAAGATGCTGGGGCTGATCTTACTCCCTCTCTCCACCTGAGTTCAAGTCGGTTGAGTGCAGCTAAAGTGCAGTCAGTTCAAAGGGACCCAAACCTACCTATGTTAGTGGGTTCAGCTCGTTATAATGGTCCCGACTCTCTCCAGCACAGGAATGCCTCTTGGAAGAGGCTTGCACCAAAAGTGGGGAAAGAACCTGTACTAAGCCTGGCAAGCAGGAAGGACCACTTGTTGTGGGTGCCACTGTATTTGGGGCTCCGTTAAGTGGAGAACCAGAATACTGAGGCGGCAGGTATGGTGACATCAGTCCCACCTCAGTACCACGCTTCTGCCTGTTCTGGGGAAAAGCACTCTGCGTCACCGCTCAGGGAAACCCTCAGAAGTGCAAGTTTAGCGCAAAGAGGGCGAAGAGCTGGCATCACGGGTCGCTGCCCCTCTCCCCTCTGCTTTGCACCCAGAAAAAAAAGCTTATCTAGGGTACAAAGCACAGGAAAATCATCCACATTATTCCTCAAGTACGGATCAGTTGTGATTTCATTAGCTAATTATAACTTCTGATTCTCCTAATCTGATTTCATACAAACTACTTCAAGTCCAGTCTGCCAACTTTCTTCATTATAGTAAAAAACATCTTTTTTTAACCAGTGAGAATTGACTAAGTTCCAATATTCTCTGCTCATAGCTCCTTATAAAACAGAGTGCAGCTAATTACAGCTTTAACAAGAGATAATTCACAAAATAGATCCTTGTGGTTACTGGAAGCACAGAAAGACAGGAGAAATTCAACAGAGAGACGGGGCAATGGCAGTCACAGATTTGCTTTTGCCTAAATGTATGTACTAGTTTTGTGGTCCTCCTTTCCACTTTGTCTATAATAACCTAAGAAGATAGTAATAAAAGTGATTGCTTAGGCCGTTGAGCTGACAGGGAGTGAGTGACCAAACTCATAGAATGCTGCTCGAGGTATTGAGCAGAGTCAATTAACGGTCCTTTCACTCAATTCTTGAGTACCTCCTATTGGTATTTGCAGAAGCCTGGGAAGTGGTTGCCTTTTGGTCTGCAATTGATGCCTAGCAGAGGTAAGGGAAGGGAAGGGAAGTAGCTAAATAAAGGAAGAAAAGAATCTATCCATGTATATTAAAAATAAAATGCTCTGGAACACTAAGATTGTTCTAACTTGGCTGATTGGTGCATGCTAACCATGACATAGGCTATACAGAGTTAGTTATTTCATAAAGATTTGGTCATGTAACAGAATAAGTGGTTTGCATCTTAAAACACATAGCTAACATCATCAATCAAATTCCACCACCAGAACAGAAAAGCACCCAACACTTACCAAGTGAGTGGCCTGACTCTAATCTAATAGTAGCAGGTAAAACCTGACAACAGGGAAGATACCTGGAGCTAGAGCAGGATAGCAGAATTCCATGCAAGACCACATAAGTGCCTCCAGCCTCTCCTGAGTATTCTCTGTTCTCAGGCCCATCCTGAGTGCTTACCAGCCCACTCCAATTGCTTACCATTCTCCTGACTGTTGGACCCCACATTCATACAACTCCCGACGTTACTCTCCTTGGCTGTAGGTCGCTCTCTGCACCACTCTTCTGCTTTCTTTTTCAGCGTCCCAAACTTCATTGTTCCCCAACACCTCACAATTCCAAGCCCTAGGTCCCAGTCCCCGTTGCGATCTGGCTCCAAGCCTCACTCCATGCTACTCCCAGGCTGCAGGCTCTTCTCCCCAGCTTCACATTTCACAGATCCAAATCCTGTTCTCCAGCTCCAAACCCTGAAAATGACCATCTATTTCATTCCAAATTGTCACCAATTAACACATGTGCATTAACTCGGATGTTTAAGTTGCTGTGACAGGAATAACTGCGCCTCCAGCCACTACTACAGTATGATCCCAGATTTAAAACTTTACTATTTGCATTTTCAGAAATAATTGAGAACTGATAAAATATTTCATGACTGTTGGGCAAGAAAGCTTTCAGGACGATTCTTAATGTTTAAACCCATTACAGACATGGTGATAACAGAGAAACTAGTAAAGAAAGAACTTGCATTTATATTGCACCTTTCACAACCTCAGGATGTCCCAAAGTGCTTTACAGCCAATTATGTATTTCTGAAACATAGTCATTATAATAATGTAGAAACGTGGCAGCCAATTTGAGCATAGCAAGGTCCCACAAACTGTAATCAGATAAATATCCAGATAATCTGTTTTAGTGATGTTAGTTGAGGGATAAATATTAGCCAGGATACTGGGAGAACTCCATCGAACCATAGAAAAGATACAGCACAGAAGGGGGCCATTCGGCCCATCGTGTTCGTGCTGGCTCGAAGAACAACCAGGTGCCCATTCTAATCCCACCTTCCAGCACCCGGTCCGTAGCCCTGCAGCTTACAGCACTTTAGGTGCAGGTCCAGGTATTTTTTAAAAGTGTTGAGGGTCCCTGCCTCTACCACCAATTCGGGCAGTGAATTCCATACACCCACCACCCTCTGGGTAAAAAAGTTTTTCCTCATGTCCCCTCTAATCCTTCCGCCAATCAGCTTAAATCTATGTCCTCTAGTTCTTGAACTCTCCGCTAGGAGAAACAGGTACTTCCTGTCTACTCTATTTAGGCCCCTCATAATTTTATACACCTCAACTCCGCTGCTCTTCTTCAAATAGTGCCATAGGATCTTTTACATCCGCTTGAAAGTGCAGACAGGCCTTGGTTTAAGTCTCATCCAAAAGACAGCACCTCCGACAGTTCAGCACTCCTTCAGTGGTGCACTGAAGTGTCAGCTTAAATTATGCATTCAACTCCATGAAAAAGCAGGGCCTATTAGAGACCAAAAAGGTAACCTGTGTGCGGTGGCGGAAGATGTGGGTATGGTTCTTAATGACTACTTTGCATCTGTCTTCACAAAAGAGGGGGATGATGCAGAGATTGTAGTTAAGGAGGAGGAGTGTGAAATATTGGATGTGATAAACATAGTGAGAGAGGAAATATTAAGGGATTAGCATCTTTGAAAGTAGATTAATTGCCAGGCCCAGGTGAAATGTATCCCAGGCTGTTAAGGGAAGCAAGGGAGAAAATAGCGGAGGCTCTGACCATCATTTTCCAATCCTCCCTGGCTACAGACGTGGTGCCAGAGGATTGGAGGACTGCTAACGTTGTCCCGTTGTTTAAAAAGGGAGAAAGAGATAGACCGAATAATTAAAGGCCAGTCAATCTAACCTCAGTGGTGGGCAAATTATTGGAATCAATTCTGAGGGACAGCATAAATCGTCATTTAGAAAGGCACGGGTTAATCAAGGACAGTCAGCATGGATTTGTTAAGGGAAGGTCGTGTCTGACTAACTTGACTGAATTTTTTGAGGAGGTAACAAGGAGGGTCGATGAGGGTAACGCTTTTGATATAGTGTACATGGATTTCAGCAAGGCTTTTGACAAGGACCCACATGTCAGACTGGTCAAAAAAGTAAAAGCCCATGGAATCCAAGTGAAAGTGGCAAGTTGGATCCAAAATTGGCTCAGTGGCAGAAGGCAAAGGCTTTTTAAGGCTGAATTAGATTGACTCCCTTGTTAATAAGGAATCTAAGGTTATAGTAGGTAGACGGGAAAGTAGGGTTGAGGTCACAATCAGATCAGCCAAGGTCTTATCAAATGGCAGAGCAGGCTCGAGGGGCCAAATGGCCTACTCCTGCTCTTAATTCGTATGTTCGTATGTACGTATGTAATGGTTGAGGGTGTTTTTGCGACTGGAAGGCTGTGTCCAGTGGGGTTCCGCAACGCACAATACTGGGTCCTTGCTTTTTGTGGTAAATATTAATGATTTGGACTTCAATGCTTGATCAAGAAGTTTGCAGATGATACAAAAATTGGCCGTGTGGTTGATAGTGAGGAGGGAAGCTGTAGACTGCAGGAAGATATCAATGGACTGGTCAGGTGGGCAGAAAAATGGCAAATGGAATTCAATCCAGAGAAGTGTGAGGTAATGCATTTGGGGAGGGCAACAAGGCAAAGGAATACACAATAAATGGGAGGGTACTGAGAGGTGTGGAGGAACAGAGTGACCTTGGAGTGCTGTCCACAGATCCCTGAAGGTAGCAGGACAGGTAGATAAGGTAGTTAAAAAGGCGTAAGGGATACTTTCCTTTATTAGCTGAGGCATAAAATATAAGAGCAGGGAGGTTATGCTAGAATTGTATAAAACATTGGTTAGGCCACAGCTTGAGTACTGCATACAGTTCTGGTGTTACAGGAAAGATGTGATTGCACTAGAGAGGGTACAGAGGAGATTCACAGAATCATAGAATCATAGAAGTTACAACATGGAAACAGGCCCTTCGGCCCAACATGTCCATGTCGCCCAGTTTATACCACTAAGCTAGTCCCAATTGCCTGCACTTGGCCCATATCCCTCGATACCCATCTTCCCCATGTAACTGTCCAAATGCTTTTTAAAAGACAAAATTGTACCCGCCTCTACTACTGCCTCTGGCAGCTCGTTCCAGACACTCACCACCCTTTGAGTGAAAAAATTGCCCCTCTGGATCCTTTTGTATCTCTCCCCTCTCACCTTAAATCTGTGCCCCCTCGTTATGGACTCCCCTACCTTTGGGAAAAGATTTTGACTATCGACCTTATCTATGCCCCTCATTATTTTATAGACTTCTATAAGATCACCCCTTAACCTCCTACTCTCCAGGGAATAAAGTCCCAGTCTGTCTAACCTCTCCCTGTAAGTCAAACCATCAAGTCCCGGTAGCATCCTAGTAAATCTTTTCTGCACTCTTTCTAGTTTAATAATATCCTTTCTATAATAGGGTGACCAGAACTGTACACAGTACTCCAAGTGTGGCCTCACCAATGCCCTGTACAACTTCAACAAGACATCCCAACTCCTGCATTCAATGTTCTGACCAATGAAACCAAGCATGCTGAATGCCTTCTTCACCACCCTATCCACCTGTGACTCCACTTTCAAGGAGCTATGAATCTGTACTCCTAGATCTCTTTGTTCTATAACTCTCCCCAACGCCCTACCATTAACGGAGTAGGTCCTGGCCCGATTCGATCTACCAAAATGCATCACCTCACATTTATCTAAATTAAACTCCATCTGCCATTCATCGGCCCACTGGCCCAATTTATCAAGATCCCGTTGCAATCCTAGATAACCTTCTTCACTGTCCACAATGCCACCAATCTTGGTGTCATCTGCAAACTTACTAACCATGCCTCCTAAATTCTCATCCAAATCATTAATATAAATAACAAATAACAGCGGACCCAGCACCGATCCCTGAGGCACACCGCTGGACACAGGCATCCAGTTTGAAAAACAACCCTCGACAACCACCCTCTGTCTTCTGTCGTCAAGCCAATTTTGTATCCAATTGGCTACCTCACCTTGGATCCCATGAGATTTAACCTTATGTAACAACCTACCATGCGGTACCTTGTCAAATGCTTTGCTGAAGTCCATGTAGACCACGTCTACTGCACAGCCCTCATCTATCTTCTTGGTTACCCCTTCAAAAAACTCAATCAAATTCGTGAGACATGATTTTCCTCTCACAAAACCATGCTGACTGTTCCTAATTAGTCCCTGCCTCTCCAAATGCCTGTAGATTCTGTCCCTCAGAATACCCTCTAACAACTTACCCACTACAGATGTCAGGCTCACTGGTCTGTAGTTCCCAGGCTTTTCCCTGCCGCCCTTCTTAAACAAAGGCACAACATTTGCTACCCTCCAATCTTCAGGCACCTCACCTGTAGCGGTGGATGATTCAAATATCTCTGCTAGGGGACCCGCAATTTCCTCCCTAACCTCCCATAACGTCCTGGGATACATTTCATCAGGTCCCGGAGATTTATCTACCTTGATGCGCGTTAAGACTTCCAGCACCTCCCTCTCTGTAATATGTACACTCCTCAAGACATCACTATTTATTTCCCCAAGTTCCCTAACATCCATGCCTTTCTCAACCGTAAATACCGATGTGAAATATTCATTCAGGATCTCACCCATCTCTTGTGGTTCCGCACATAGATGACCTTGTTGATCCTTAAGAGGCCCTACTCTCTCCCTAGTTACCCTTTTGCCCTTTATGTATTTGTAGAAGCTCTTTGGATTCACCTTTGCCTGATCTGCCAAAGCAATCTCATATCCCCTTTTTGCCCTCCTGATTTCTCTCTTAACTCTACTCCGGCAATCTCTATACTCTTCAAGGGATCCACTTGATCCCAGCTGCCTATGCATGTCATATGCCTCCTTCTTATTTTTGACTAGTGCCTCAATCTCCCGAGTCATCCAAGGTTCCCTACTTCTACCAGCCTTGCCCTTCACTTTATAAGGAATGTGCTTACACTGAACCCTGGTTAACACACTTTTGAAAGCCTCCCACTTACCAGACGTCCCTTTGCCTGCCAACAGACTCTCCCAATCAACTTCTGAAAGTTCCTGTCTAATACCATCAAAATTGGCCTTTCCCCAATTTAGAATTTTAACTTTTGGGCCAGACCTATCCTTCTCCATAGCTATCTTAAAACTAATGGAATTATGATCACTGGTCCCAAAGTGATCCCTCACTAACACTTCTGTCACCTGCCCTTCCTTATTTCCCAAGAGGAGGTCAAGTTTTGCCCCCTCTCTAGTCGGGCCATCCACATACTGAATGAGAAATTCCTCCTGAATACACTCAACAAATTTCTCTCCATCCAAGCCCCTAATGCTATGGCTGTCCCAGTCAATGTTGGGAAAGTTAAAGTCCCCTACTATTACCACCCTATTTTTCTTGCAGCTGTCTGTAATCTCCTTACATATTTGCTCCTCAATTTCCCGTTGACTATTTGGGGGTCTGTAGTACAATCCTATCAAAGTGATCTCTCCCTTCTTATTTTTCAGTTCTACCCATATGGACTCAGTGGGCGAACCCTCGGATATATCCCCTCTCACTACTGCCGTGATGTTCTCCCTAATCAAGAACGCAACTCCCCCTCCTCTCTTACCTCCTGCTCTATCTTTCCTATAGCATCTGTACCCTGGAACATTGAGCTGCCAGTCCTGCCCCTCCCTTAGCCATGTTTCAGTAATAGCTATAACATCCCAGTCCCATGTACCCATCCATGCCCTGAGTTCATCTGCCTTGCCCATCAGACTTCTTGCATTGAAATAAATGCAGTTTAATCTAGTCTTCCCTTGGTCTTTGCCCTGCTTTCTCAGACCATCTGTCCGGTCATGTTCTGTACACTCTCCCTTACTGCCTTTTGTTTCTGTCATCACTTTATTTCCCACTGACTTCCTGCATCGGTTCCCATCCCCCTGCCACATTAGTTTAAACCCTCCCCAACAGCACTAGCAAACACTCCCCCTAGGACATTGGTTCCAGTCCTGCCCAGATGCAGACCGTCCAATTTGTACTGGTCCCACCTCCCCCAGAACCGGTTCCAATGGCCCAGGAATTTGAATCCCTCCCTCTTGCACCATCTCTCAAGCCACGTATTCATCTTAGCTATCCTGTCATTCCTACTCTGACTAGCCCGTGGCACTGGTAGCAATCCTGAGATTACTACCTTTGAGGTCCTACTCTTTAGTTTAACTCCTAACTCCCTAAATTCAGCTTGTAGGACCTCATCCTGTTTTTTACCTATATCGTTGGTGCCTATATGCACCACGACAACTGGCTGTTCACCCTCCCCCTCCAGAATGTCCTGCAGCCGCTCCGAGACATCCTTGACCCTTGCACCAGGGAGGCAACATACCATCCTGGAGTCTCGGTTGCGTCCGCAGAAACGCCTGTCTATTCCCCTTACAATCGAGTCCCCTATCACTATAGCTCTGCCACTCTTTTTCCTGCCCTCCTGTGCAGCAGAGCCAGCCACGGTGCCATGAACCTGGCCACTGCCACCTTCCCCTGGTGAGCCATCTCCGCCAACAGTATCCAAAACGGTATACCTGTTTTGGAGGGAGATGACCGCAGGGGACCCCTGCACTGCCTTCCTACTCTTCCTCTGTCTGTTGGTCACCCATTCACTATCTCCCTCAGAGATTTACGAGAATGTTGCCAGGGCTGGAGAATTTTAGCTATGAGAAAGATTGGATAGGCTGGGGTTGTTTTCTTTGGAACAAAGGAGGCTGAGAGGAGATTTAATTGAGGTGTATAAAATTATGATAGGACTGGATAGAGTGGATAGAGAGGACCTATTTCCCTAGCAGAGGGGTCAGTGACCAGGGGGCATAGATTTAAAGTAATTGGTAGAAGGATTAGTGGGGAGCTGAAGAGAATTTTTTTCACCCAGAGGGTGGTGGGGTCTGGAACTCACTGCCTGAAAGGGTGGTAGAGGCAGAAACCCTCAACTCATTTAAAGAGTACTTGGATGTGCACTTGAAGTGCTGTAACCTACAGGGCTACCGACCAAGTGCTGGAAAGTGGGATTAAGCTGGATAGTTCTTTATCGGCTGGTGTGGACACGATGGGCCGAATGACCTCCTTCTGTGCCGTAGCTTTCTATGACTCTATGAAGTCCTAGAATGGGTCTTGGACCCCACAATCTTCCCAGAAGTAAGAATGCTGAGCTAAGGCTCACACAATGTGTACGTTACCCCACCAGCGAACAAATGTTATCTGTTTTTAATATAATGGGTCATTTGCTGGCTCTCTCTGCCTTCCGGATGTTTCTGCCTCTCTCTGTGTTTTTTTTTTCTCTGTTTTTTTTCCCTGTTTGTTTTTTTGTTGAATGTGTATTCGGGGGTTCTGCAGGTGACACCTCTCTGTCTGAACACGGTGATTGCCTTGGCAACGGGCAGTTGCAGGGGCAGTCTGTAAACACCATGTATTGTTCTATATGTATAAATGCGTAGGCTTCAAGGAGCTCTTGAAACATTTGCCTGAGGAAGGAGAAAATCTCCGAAAGCTTGTGAATTTAAAATAAAATTGCTGGACTATAACTTGGTGTTGTAAAATTGTTTACAACAATGTGTACTGAGTCATTCCTTGTCTCACTAAAAATAAGATGTGATGAGGACACCAGAGTAGTACGGTGGACCCCAATGGACAGTGCCAGACTAGTGGGACATGGGTTAGCCTCTGTGATTCCCCACATAACTAATTCCCAACCTCTGTCACGTCATTAGGAGGAGGTGGGGAAATTCTGAATGCACTTCATCCTTCGACTCTCTAGTTCCTCTCTTTATAACTTGGTTAAGAAAAGGAGCCTGAGAGCAGGGCACTCATTTGACCTCTCAGCTGGAGAATGTTGTATGGCTCAGGGTCACATAAGGAGAGGGTAGGAATAAAACAAGAAAGATTCAAATAAATAGGAATAAAGGTATAAACTATTAATATTTGTTTGCTCAAGATACTAGCAAAAAAGAAATTATACTGATGGAAGCAATTAAATAAAGTTTAAACAGTAACAAGAATCAAATTTATACCACACCAAGGACAAATGGATTAAACTAAGAATATAAAATAACTAGACTATAAAATATTCCAAAAAAAATCATTGAAATTTTTTTTTTCTAAATCTCTCAAATACAAAGGGCGGAGTGGAAAATGAAAGGGGAAGGCATGTGTCACATAGAATTCTGTACTAACAGTGATGCCCTACTTGGATTATTTCATGTCATGTTTTCAAACTATAAATAATTCACCACTTGAATTATCCCAGCTTTCATGCCAGTGAATTTTTGACTCTATGCCCAATCTCATTTTACATTTTAAAGTAAAATAAAAGGTTCGTCTCTTGAGCTTTTCTGTTGTTTCATACATAATACAAGTCATCAGCTTGTATTTTGCTTCACAGTTGTTTCAAATCTATTTCACCAACGTGTAACTAATATGTGACATCCCCATACACTGTACAACATTTATCTTCACTAATGTAAGTTAAAATCATTGAACTACTTAATGGGGAAAGGGGATTATTTTCAATGTAAAATACTTAACCTCTTACATCTCCCACAGATCTCCGTACCTGGGAGATTAACTTTATAGTGAAAGGCTGCTAGACAAGACCAAAATTTGCAAATACGCTCAGATAACATCACCCTACAGATCTTGCCAACAAATATGCTCGCAGAGCAGAAGAGAGAGTGGCATACTTCTTATTGCCACTCAAAAGTAGAGATCATTAGTCAGGTGGCACTATTAAAGAAAATCTGAGTCCAAATTGAGAGCTACGCTGATCTCATTCCTGGAGAACAATCTTCATGACGAGACTCATCAGCAATGTCAGCTAAGAGTATCACTTGTTACAAAATGTTAATCTCCATGGGGTTGTGAAACAGCATTTCACAACAAAATTAATTCTCATGTGTAGCATTTAATTAATACACAGAAGATGTGGGAATCATAAGTGATTAAGCAGACATTGTAAGTAATTCCTATTACATGTTGCCTTTGCCTTTAATTGTTATAGAGGTAGGGCAGAGTATGTCACCAACAATGTGAGTTACTGTACTAGGTGTTCTCTCTGAAGTATAAAGGATTCATAACTAATCGCAACACGTACAAATGAAATTCACTTGCAACAAACTACCATCAGTACAATTTTCTGTTCTATTGGTTATAATTAATTAGCAGGAGTGCAAAATCTTGAAACAGTATATTTAATGGAATTACTTTATTTGCTATTCATTTATTTGTTCAACCCCCCCACCCCCAAAAAAAGGAATGCAGCATTGTAACCCACTCATTAGAAACTTGTTACTTTCTGGTTGAATCAAGTATTCTACAACTTCCTGCATAGTTTTAACTAAAAATGAAAATTAGGATTTACCTTTGGTTTTTAGATATAAGGAATTACACACATTGAAAAGGATATCATGTTGTGGTGACTGTAAGCTTAGTGATTGTATGAGTGGGTGAGACATTGAGAATATGTGCGAGACATTGTTTTGCATGACAATTCAGCACAGGTACAAGGCACACATTAGATTAGCCCAAGTAGCATCCAATTAGTATTTCACAGTCAGAAATTATAAATTCACAGCACCCAATAAGAACACACCAGGTAACTGATGCATGAAGTCTTGCCAACAATATGCTGGGCATACTCCCACTTGTGAATTTATAATACATGGAATATCATAAGCACCTGTACATTTGATAGTGACCTATCTCTTTCGAGAAACTTTTCCATTTATAAAAATAAAAGCAACTGTGAACACATAAAAACAATACGCTGGATGTAATTAAAATATGCAAACCTTGACAAAACGTTTAAAATGAATTACCATCAAATAAATGAAAATGCACACCATATGCCAAATACTGGCTAACTACTGTTCAATGAACCTCAATAGTAGCATTTTGTTGACATCACTAGCCTGGAAACGTCATCAAATGCCAGACTGGCAGCACAAAAGTTCCTATGCATGAATACAATCTGTACAAGCTCTCAAAACGATATATTGTATTAAAAAAGACACCAGGGAGAGGAATTGAAGACTGCAACTTAATCTCTGATCAGTTCTGTTCACGGTTAATGACGCTATCTGAACCCCTAACAAGAAAGCAATCTTGTAACCCAATTACTGGAAACTCATCTGTTTGAATCAATGACCATATAACTTTCTGTAGCACTAATAAATGGAAATAAGGAATTTTCCTAATTTGTCACTGGTATTTTAGAGGTTACAGTTAGCAATGTGTTTTCATTTGGGGAAATACCAAAGCGGGAGGAGGAACATACATCCTGGTACAAAAGGGTAATGGAATGACAAAACATCCAGCCAATCATTCTGACTTTAGACAACATTTTAATTGTAACACATATCTGTCGAAACATAAGGCTGTGCTCAAGCAACAGGAATAAAAAAAACTAATTCTGGCAGCTCTATGTATGACCAAGTCAAATACGGAAGTGAAAATGGATTTCCCCCACCATCGCACAGGTGGAAATAAGGAGAATAAACATCTACATCTACACAATATTGAAAATTAAAATAAAATTAAAAAAATTAGTAAGCACCGGGAAAACGATGTTTTAGGACTGAGAAATCCTCTGCATCTCAAACACCCAAAAGCTGTTATCTGAAATGTTTGTAAATGTGTTTGGCCAATGAACAGCATCTACCAAAATAAAGCCGGAGATAAATAAAAATGCAAGAAAAATCGACGTATTTGTACATTTTATCCATCCACACATTTAACAACTAATTATTACAGCAACACCCGGGCGTCCTGTTCATATCTAAGCAGGTATCTTTTAATAATGATTGGACCATCTCCACATTTCGCGTATTTGTTGCCATAACTACAAAGATAGATACACAAAATAGTGAGAGGGGGGGGGTGGTGTATTTAGTAATGTGCCCCCTTTGAATCGGGATCACGACAGCACCTGGATTCTCGGAAATCTACAACAGGCAGGTAGGTGATGCCTCTAATTCTCATTCCACAATTTACAAAGATCACACGTTGCATTTACAGCCTTTTATTTGGGGGGAAAAAAAACTATTGCATGAATAAAACGCCGGCTGCCTGCCCTGCCCTGCCCTGCCTTACCCAGCTGACGATGCGGAGAATGGTCTGGGGTTGTTTGAGGAAAGAGATGGGATCAACAGCAGAGCCAGCCTTCCCAGCTCCGTACGCACCTCCTTCCATCTTGAGCCTTTCTCCCTCTGTCTGTCTGTCTGGCTCCGCGTCCGGCTCGCGACTAATACCGGGGCACGCGCGGCGGGAGCGCGCGCCGACACGTGGGCGCGCACACAGAGGGCAGCAGATGGCGCGCGACATGTCTCTCTCCACTCCAGGAGGTGGGCAAATGTTAGCGGCGGTGTTTAAGGGCAGAAAGAATGAGGGAATGGTGGGTGGGGGGTTTTTTTTTGCAGTGAGATACATTTTTTTTAAAAAAAAAACACAACTAAGATGAGTGCCAAGTGAGTGAGACCTGGCAGACTTGCTGTTACTGGCAGTGAATGACTTGAGTGTCAAACCTTCCATAGGTGGCAAATTATTTTAGGGAACATGTCATTATAAAGGTGATTCCAGGCAACACATTGATCATAATATTTTTTCTGTCACAATGTTGCAGAAATTTCTGTCTTTGCTCATTCTAGTGAAAATTGTAGTTTACAAGATAATTAGGCACGAGGAGACCTGTTTCGGCCCATCTTGATTCACCCATCTCAGAGAGATCCTACTGTCACCCTATTGTAGCATCCAGTTGTTTATTGATTCCAGGGTTTTTACCTGCATAACTCTACCTAGAAGTTTAATCTATATGTTAAGCGCTCTTTAAAAAAGAATTTCCTGATATCTGTCCTAAAAGTACCCTTCTCTAGGTTGAACCTCTATCACCTTGTTCTATTCCCACAGTTTAATTTAAGTAATATTCTGGTTAACTTTTTCTATACCCTTAGCAATCATATACCTCTACAAGATCACTCCTAAGTCGCCTCCTTTCCATGCTGAAAAATCCATTCTTTCCTCAAAACTCAGACCCCTGACACTGAGGATTAGCCTCCTGACTCTTCACTGCACTGCCTCCAGTGCTTGAATGTCCCTTTTTTTCCCTAGAGATCAGAACTGGATGCAGTATTCAAAGTGCAGTCTGACTAGAATACTCTAAAGTTTGATCATTACCTCCTCTGATTTATAAAATAACTTTTTATTCGTTCATGGGATGTGGGCGTCGCTGGCGAGGCCAGCATTTATTGCCCATCTCTAGTTGCATTTATACAGCATTTTAACTTGCATTTATACAGCACCTTTCACAACCTCAGGATGTCCTAAAGCACTTCACAGCCAATGAAGTACTTTTGGAGTATAGTCATTGTTAGGGATATGCAGCTCCCCTGCATTTGAATGGGATATTTTACATCCATCCTGAGAGGTCAAATTTAGTTTAACATCCCATCCAAGAGACAGCATCTCCAACAGTGCATAACTCCTTCAGTACTGCATTGGAATCTCAGCCTTGATTACATTCTCAAGTCTCTGAGGTGAGGCATGAACCCACAACCTTCTGACATAGGAGGCAAGAGTTCTATCACTGGGCCAAGATTGGCACCTTACAATCTACTCCTAGCTATGTAGTTCAACATCTTATTGGCCTTGTTGATTGCTGCTCTGGATTAGTTGGCCGTGTTTAGTGTTGAGCCAACAAAGACTCTTTCAATTTCATCCTTAGCTATTACAACACATTCGTGGAGTGTGTGTCATCTATTTTTTTCTCCAATGTAGCATTTTACACTTGTCTGCATTACATTTCATCTGCCACTGTTCTGCCCAATTACATATCTTGTCCAAATCATTCTGTAATTTTGAGCTGCCCCTCTTAATTTGGTACCATCTGCAAATTTGACCACTTTAGATTGAGTTACTGAATACAGATTACTTATGTAAATTAGTAATAATAGTGGTCCGAGCACTGAGTCCTGAGGGCACCCTCTTCCATTGTCAAATGTCAGCCTTGGCTCAATGGTAGCACTCTTGCACAAGGTTGTGGATTCAAGTCCCACTCCAGAGCCTTGAGCCCATAATCTTGGCTTTATACCTCAGTGCAGTACTGAGGAAGGGCTTTACTGTCGGTGGTGCCATCTTTCGAATGAGACGTTGAACTGAGACCCCATCTGCCCGCTCAGGTTGACGTAAAAGATCCCATGGCACTATTCGAAGAAGAGCAAGGGAGTTCTCCCCAATGTCCTGGCCAATATTTATCCCTCAACCAACATCACTAATAAACAGATTATCTGGTCATTATCTCATTGCTGTTTGTGGGACCTTGCTGTGTGCAAATTTGCTGCGTGCAAATTTGCTGCTGCATTTCCTACATTACAACAATGACTGCACTTCAAAAGTACTTAATTGGCTGCAAAGCACTTTGGCATCCTGAGGTTATGAAGGTGCTATATAAATGCAAGTTCTTTCTTTCTTTTACTCAGTACTTCCCCACCCTCCCCCTACCATAATTCTTCTAACAAGTATTCATTATTTCCTACCCTTCCATCAGTTTCTTATCCATTCCCAAGGTTTATCTGAATTACCACATTAACTCCTGAATTAACTCTCCTCCCAAGGGTAATTTGTGAGAGGCCGAAGGCCTCCTCATCACATACCAATTTTCCTCATACCCTTCCCTTCCCACTTATCTTCCTATATGTTTCCTTCAAAAAGGCTTTATTTGAGCTCAAACTTATCTTTTAAAAAGAAATCCATTTAGAATGAGGAAAGAAACTACTTGTCTTCCTTTCTCTTTATTTGTGTCTTTCTCTCTCACACACTCAATCTCTGAAATTAGGTGCAAACTATTAACCTTTTCTAACTGTCAACAAGCCATGGATGATTAGTTAGTTTCAAATTTCAGCATTTTTTGAAAATTGAAGTACTATTACGAGGAAGTTTAACCCACATGTTGACCACTTTCTCTTCCCACTCCTCTTTCTCTCTCACCGCTGCCTCTTTTTCGTTTACTGAAGTTTATAGAACATAAAACAAATGTGACAACAGGTATGTAATCAGAACATTCAATATGAATTTCACCTCAGTGAAAATTTGAATTTGTCTTTTAGCTTTTCTTCAAATCATTTTGAAAAACTTTTGAGTAGAAATTATTAGAAACTAAAGGAAAAAAATATTCCTCAGTATAGATGACTGAATGGTACTGATGTATTCTGGGATATTAGATACACTGCAAATGTTCAAACTGCACAATCCAAATTTAGCTCACAGTTTCAGCTCTAGACAAAAATATTATCTCCAAGCCCAGGATTTTGGGATAGGCTGAGGCCTTTAAGCAAAATTAAATAAAGCCATTAAAAGACCCAAAACACAACTCAGTAGATAAATTTAATGATATTGTGAAATATGTACTTTTTTTAAAACAAATTTGGTTCAACCCTTATTTTGAACAAAGAAATTTGAGTTAGAGGGAAAATGGCTGTGAAAAAAAAGTAATAAAGAATTTTGAGAGAATTGTGGGAATCCATTGGCCAGATTGTGCAGTCAGAGTGATAAACTTACATAGGTTTCCATTGTAAATGTGGACATAGAAATTAATAATAGAAAAAATTGATACAAAAAGTGTGACAAAAACATGACAACAGGAAGTCTAGTGGTGCAGACAAGAAGCATGCACAGAAGTAAGATTTTTAATGATATATATTTCCTTTGTGTCCTGTTGACTGAGCGAGACACAGTAATCAAGGTATTGGCCAACTCGATCACTCTACAGTTCCAGGATAACATCCCATCATTTATGCTATATTGCTAAATCAACAGAGTTCAGCAGCCTATTTGTTTTGTTGATTGCTGCAGCGACTGGACATCTTAAGTGCTGAGCCTATTAACAACCTTCTCTTTTAACTTCATCCTTCATTGGTTCGACTCCATTCACACTGGACACTTCAACCATTTTTTACTTTGAATCCGCAGCACATTTTACTCATCATTTACAGGTTTCATCTTCTACTACTCTGCCCATTTGCGGATTTTTAAAAAAAACTTATTTTATAAGTTTTTGGCTACCTCATCATATTTCATTGCCCAGTTAATTATTGTATGCAAATCTGGCTAATTTGCATTGAGTTTCTGAAGCCAAGTCATTGAGCATGCTAACTAATCCCCTAAATGTTGTGTAGTTAAGACTTGTGAGTTGTGTTCTCCTAATGCCAACAGTTGATATCTTTTACTAAATATATAGGTATGCAGTATTTTGAAAATTCATCCCTCTGTCAGTTGATAGATAATTCACCATCTGGTTATAATACTTTAATGACAAATCTTGTTTTAATTCATAAGAAAAAATATAATCCTTTTATCTGATTTTTTAACCAGGCCAAGTAGTATATCAATTTAAAACTGGGCCTCTGTTAGCACCCTGAAAAGAATGCGTTTTTCTTTGTGGGTAGAGGGAGTGAGGAATGAACAGACCCTGTCTTGAGTAGGTGCTCGCTTCATAAGGAGATTACTCACCTGTTTATATCGTTATTTATAGTCCCCCCTCAAGAGAAAATAGTGTAATTGTTTCCATGGACAATGTATGTGAGTTTGCCCATGTTGAATAAGAGTCAGTACCATTAACAGTAATAGCTGTCCCACTAGGGGGTGGGGTTCCACTTTGCTTTGAGCTAGGGGTGTGAGAATCTGCTTGAAATCAAACATCTGGGTGACAACCCTTAAGCTTTTGTCTAATTTAATTGACAACATTTGCCTGAGGAAGGAGAAAATCTCCGAAAGCTTGTGAATTTAAAATAAAATTGCTGGACTATAACTTGGTGTTGTAAAATTGTTTCTAATTTAATTGACATCTTTGTATCCAGAGGCAGTAGAGTCTGAGAATTAAAGACTGCTGCTGGTGATTGCTTCATTTACATCATTCATCCATTTAGCTCTGCAGCACGGTAGTGAGCTGAGACTCCATGGTGCTTGAAAGCCAATGTATAGCATATAACTTCAGATTCTGAAACTCAAATTGTCAATCCTGGCTCAGTGGTAGCGCATCCAACGCTGAGTGAGTAGGTCATGTGATCAAGTCCCACTCCAGGATCTCAGCACATAATCTAGGCTGGCATTTCAGCCCATACTGAGGGAGTATTGCATTGTTGGAGTTGCCATCTTTTGAAACTGAGGCCCTATGTGCCTGCGAAAGAGAGGACGGCCTAGGATTAAGTACAATACTCAACTTGTACAGGATACAGAAATTCCCATAGAAGAACTACCATCTTGCATGATGAATAAAGAGGTTTGGAGGACAGCCACAGGAGTTCCAATGATAGTTGACCGATGATAATGGTATGCCTGCTTGGGTGGATGTAAAAGATTCCATTTCTCCAGCGTCCTGGCTAACATTTATCCCTCAATCCGCAAACACCACCATCAAAAACAGATCAACCAGTCATTTATCTCATTTCTGTTTGTGAGAACTTACTGTGCATAATTTGGCTGTCACATTTGCTTATATAATAAGTCACTACACTTCAAAAGTAATTAATTGGCTGTTAAGTGCTTTGGGACATCCTGAAGACATGAAAGGTGTTTATTTAAATGCAAACTCTTTCTTCCTTGCTACGTTAATCTCAGAACGTAGTACTGGTGAGAATTAAAATCTATTATAATTTTTATCTGCTGATTTAACATTTTGCTTTTGTATATTCCACTTTTTACAATAAACTCAAATTAATAGTTCAACCTGAACTATATAGTCTGTTACGTTTTCCTTCTAATTCTAAGAGATCAGAGTCTGGAATTTCCATGAGTATTCTCCTGATCTCCCACTGTAACCTTGGGAGAAACCCTGGTGGAATAGCATAAAGGGCCATTTACGCTGTTTCTGCAGGATTTCCATCGACTGTAAACCATTTGTTACTGAGAAATTCTGAAATATGGAACAGAAAAGTCAGTATCAGCCAGTAAAAGTCCATCGGACGGTAAACGCAAAAGGTTACATGATGAACAGGCCTGCACAGGGAGGCGGGAGGCGGGAGATTGGAAGAATTCCATGGAAATTTAACTGTCAGTGTATGGTGGCAGCCCGGCCTGATATTCCAGATATTTCACATATATGATCAAATTTCAGTGCATAGAAAGCACAGACCTACCTGTGGAAGATGACTTTTGCAGTCAACACAAATAAAGAGTAATATTCCAAATTGTAACACCCATGTTTTAAAGATTATACACTTCTTTAACCCTAGCTCAGTGATAATTCTATATAATTAGGGAAATAAATAAAGTATCTATTATATACCAAAAATGATGAGTGCTCTCATTATTCCAAAGATACTGCACATGTAGGTGGCTCTATAAACATGTTAGATGATTGATTACAATAGGGCTGCAGCTAACATTACATGACAGCTCCCCTATTCAAGCCTCAGAAGTCCTAAGGTGTTCATTTCAGAAGAAAAATTTCACTCTTGTCCCCAAGATTTGTGCAAACGAGAACAACAAAGTTTTGTAAGATTAATGTAATCGTAAAGCATTTGCCATTGCAGAATTTTGAAACGCTGCACAGAAAAGCTGATATCAGCCGGTAAAAGCCCATCGGCTGGCCAACTTAAAATATTCCTGATCATAACAACTCACTGCATAAAAAAATTCTCATCTCCCATCTGGCTCTTTTGCTAATTGTCTTAAATCTGTGTCCTCTGGTTGCCGACCCATGCACCAGTGGAAAAAGTTTCTCCTTATTTATTCTATCACAAACCTCTTGTAATTTTGAGCACCTCTATTAAATCTCCCCTTAACCTTGTCTGCTCTAAGAATAACAAACACAGCTTCTCTAGTATCTCTACATAACTGAAATCCCTCACCGCTGGTATCATTATGGTAAAACTTCTGTGCACCCTCTCCAAGGCCTTGATGAGGGTGCATCGGGGTGACACCAGTATTCATTGTGAAATATTTGTAATGTGGTGCTTAAATCTCTTGCATGTTCTGAATAGTAATCCATAATTGCCTGAGGCAAAGTGTTTCATGTGGTTAAGTTTAATGTACTGCAATTTGATAGATTGCAGAAACAGAACTCCTGCAAGAGGAGCCAGTATAATTTGGGCTGTAAACATGGTGAACAATATGCGAGGTGTGAACAACTAGATGTATTCAGTTCAGAGCAGGGCCTACAATGGTTTAGGCAGACAATGGGTTTTCCATCCGGATTCACTTATGAATAATATATTGAACAATGCATTATTGTACATGTACTGTACTGTAGAAACAGCAATTTTATCAGTAATATTGGCAGTCAAGGTGCTTTTTTAATGTCTGGGAAAACAACATGAATCACATTTAAATTAACTTAAAATCCAATTACAGCTTTTTATTTTTTGCACGCCTTACTAACACAGCAATTGCTTACCTTACCCCAAGCTCAAAATATACAGGGCTGCTGTTCTGACGATCCTGCTTTATGCCTGTGAAACTTGGACAATATGTGCACGCCACATTAAGAAACAATCACTTTCACCTAAGCTGCCTGAGATGACTGATGAAGATCAGATGGTAAGACAAGATCCCTGACACTGACGGCCTTAAACAAGCTGACATACCAAACGTAGATACTCTCTGCGTACTCCCACCTCCATAACATCGTCCATCATCACTCCTGTCTCAGCTCATCATCTGCTGAAACCCTCATCCAAGCCTTTGTTACCTCCAGACTTGACTATTTCAATGCTGTCTTGACCAGCCTCCCATCTTCCACCCTCCATAAACTTGAGCTCATCCAAAACTCTGCTGCCCATATTCTAACTCGCACCAAATCCCGTTCACCCATCACCCCTATGCTCACGGACCTTGATTTTAAAATTCTCAACCTTGTTTTCAAATGCCTCCAGGGCGTCACCCCTCCCTATCTCTAACCTCCTCTTACCCTACAACCCTCCGAGATCTCTGCGCTCCTCTAATTCTGGCCTCGAGCATTCCCAATATTAATCGCTCCACCATTGGTGGCTGTGCCTTCAGCTGCCTAGGCCCTAACCTCAAATTCCCTCCCTAAACCTCTCCACCTTTCTCTCCTTGAAGATACTCCTTAAAACCTACCTCTTTGACCAATCTGAGCTAATATCTCCTTATGTGACTCATATCTCCTGTGAAGCGCCTTGGGACATTTTACATCATTAAAAGGCACGATATAAATGCAAGTGTTGTTGATCATGAAGGCATGGCCACGATGGTCAGGTCATGTGGTGTGAATGGCTGATGAATGAATCCCAAAGAAGATCTATTATGACACATTGACAACAGGGAAGCGATTTCGTGGTCAGCAAAAGAGACCTGCAGACTGCTTCCTAGCTACTTTGAAACAGTGCCAAATAGATGTCCATAAGTGGAAACGACTTGCTCAACAGAAGAAAGCATGGCGAACATCCATCCATGAAGACGCCTCCTACTATGAGGCCCGTCGCATTGCTGCTGCTGAATGTAAATGGCAACTGAGGAAATCTCACTTGATTAAAAAAAGTCAAGATTCCCAACCTGGTGCATCCGGGATCCACTGTTCAATCTGCGGAGCAAAAATAGGTCTCAGCAATCAGTAAAAAAACCTAAAGATATTCTAGCTATCTTCTTCAATATCGAAGGACGAACGACGACAGCAATGATGACCCCCAAGGTCTCCTGACCGGAAATCAAGAAAACCCACAACCGAGTTTAAATTTGGGCACACGCACATCATCTCCCATACACGAGTACAAATTAAACCCCAGCATCCCCCACTAACTGAACAGAAGTACAACCATCAACCTCCAGCCACCAAGCAGAAACAAGCATGTCAAACACCAACTCCATCCCACACTCACCAGCAATTAAGCCAAGCCACCCAATGAGCTGAAATCCTGCCACTAGCTCTTGTTTCCCTACCCTGTCCCAAGCTGAAAACAGGACACCCCCCACCCCCACACTGTGCAGAAATCAGTACACAAACTACCTCCCAAGGAGGTCCAACAAACACTCCCCCGAACAGAAACCGAGACCCCCCCAAATGAGCAGAAATGCAACCAGCAAAGCCCCCTCCCTGGTGAACAGAAATCTGGCTACTAACCACCCCCTCACTTAGCAGAAATTCAACCAAATCCCCCACTCCCAAACCCGACCTTCTTCAATACCTACTGAGGGCAAAGAGCTCCTTTCACTCCCCCATCCCAAGAGAGGACAAACCTATGCTTTCCACCTTGTCCCCACTGAGGACAAAGATGACGTCAACCCTTTCACCCACCAGCAGTAACTCGCTCTCACCCAAATGGAAATAAATATCGTTCCTACCCACTGAGAAACAACTTATGCCTCTTCCAGCCCCTCACCCAGAAGTAACTTGGCAGCCTGAGGCAAAAATGGACCCTCCGTAATGTTTTCCTGTGATGAGAAAAAAAAACACCTCCTCCCTCCCCAGAAACAATCCCAGCTTCTCTAATCCCTCCACATAACTGAAGCCCCTCCTCCCCGTTACCATTTTGGTAAATCTCCTCTGCACCCTCTCCAAGGCCTTGACATCTTTTCTACAGTGTGGTGCCCAGAATTGGACACAATACTCTAGCTGAGGCCTAACCAGCGATTTATAAAGGTTTACCTGGACATATATCGCCGTTGCTTCATAGTCGCTGAGTTAAAATCCTGGAACTCCCTTCCTAACAGCACTGTGGGAGTGCCTTCACCACACGGACTGCAGCGGTTCAAGGAGGCGGCTCACCACCTCCTTCTCAAGGGAAACTAGAGATGGGCAATAAATGTTGGCCTTGCCAGCGACACCCATATCCCAAGAATGAATTTTTAAAAAATACTTTACAAAAAGGCAGATCATGATCCCAGACCACATTTTAATTACATTTAAATTTCACAATTAAAATCATGGGAATAGGAATCTTACCACCAATTGAAATGCAGTACAAAGGTACATGTCAAACAACTCATTTTAATAATGCAACTGCAAGTAACAGATTAAAGATGTTCCTTTCTACATTTGAAATACAAATTTTACTTAGTGATTTTTTTTTGTAGGCCTTCAATTTGGATGCTCCTGCCAGCTTCTGCAGTCACCCAATGGTAGGTGCACTTGGGGCTTTTGCATCTGTTCTATTCCACAAGGTTATGCTGCCCCGAGGAGCAAACATGAAAAAACATATCTGGAGTTGCCCAATGCAACATAAAATCAAAAAAGGCTGGTGTGTAAAGCAGCATCAAATTTGCTTCAACATCTTTGAGGCTACATGTGATAAGTTCACCAACAGTATTGCATGTTTTCTATAGGAAGCAGAAAACAAAAATCGTTGAAATTGTTACTGTCTTTGGGCATATCACTGCATTTACTGCAAGAAGTTAAATGAATTTGACTTTGCAATAAATGTAACAGCTTCTAAGACAGAACAAATGAAGAGAGAGAGAGGATAGGATTCTCCTTTCCCTTGACAAAAAAAGGGTATGATTTTTTACCTCATTTTTAGGGCATAATTAGAACAAGGAGATTTCAGAATTCCGTGCCTGGAGTGATCAAAAGCACTTGAGTGGGGTGCCCCATGGATCTGTGCTGGGACTTATCCCCTTCCGGGCCCACGTTAATGACCTTGCATGCTCAATCCAAGACAGGTAAGTACACAGAGGATACCAAGCTGGTTAACTGTGAACTCAAAAGGCAGCCAAGATCTTACCAAGGGAAGCTGACAAGATTTGCACTTGGCCGATCAGCAACAAATAAAGTGCAATATGGACAACTGCAAAGTACCACATATTGGCAGTAAAAATATGAGGCACATGCACTCCATTAGTAATATAAACTTCACCAAGGGAGGAGCTGCAAGATACCTAGGCAGATTAGTTATGTCGTCACTCATCAAGTCCAAACAGCGTGAGATGACATTAAGCAAAGCAAATAGGATTCTGGGTTATATTGCTGAGTCCTTTCAGTTCAAATCTGGAATCATGCTGAAGCTGCACAGTGCCCTGGTCAGGCTGCACAAAGTTACATTTCTTATTGCCACAACATAATGGGTTGATCCAGACAGGAAAGAGGAGGGAAAAGAGACTGATCCCCTAAGTCAGAGGGAAGTGTTGGTGATCTTCAGCTTCAAAAGGAGAGTCCCAGATGGGACCATAGAGGTACACAAGATATTTAACAGGGCAGAGAAAATAAACCCAAAAGAATTCTTTTGGATACACCAATAGGACAAGAGAGAACAGGTTCAAGGTTGTGAAGGGCAAACTTGGGAAAGTATACAGAAGCTAGTCATCAGCTGGTGGTGAGGCCAGGATGTTGGGCTCATTTAAGAATCAGTTAGATGCTGTAATAGGAAGATGGTAGAGCTGGCATTCTAAAAGGGTAAGATCAAATGGGCCGCAAGCAGTCCATCCGGCCGTCTTGCGATTTGAAGTTTATAATTCAATGTATAAACTTAAACCCAGCATTACTTCTATCATTTACATACCCAATCAAATTCAAAGAAAAATAGTTTAATCCGTAGAACAAATAAACCCCATACTTTTACAAAAAAAAATCTTTCATCTGCTGAGACTGACAACTTAGAACTGAGGCAGTACTTTTCTCTAGCCATTGTAGTCTGAGCTTCCCTGGTGTCACATTGTACAGAGTCAGACATGATGGGTTCTTTATTGCATGTGCTCCTGAAACAATATGGAGTCATAACGTCAGCCATTTGCGGGTATGAGACCCTTGATTATTTTTACAAAAATAACAAATCCAGAAGGCATCAGACAGAAGGCCCACATTCAAGGAATCCTTTAAAAAAATTAAGCCGCTTTAGATCATATCCACATAGTACAGCATATTTAAGTTTATAAAATCTTGGGTAACTTACTGTTGTTTGGATTAGCATTTTCTTCCACCATTTGTAGGGTTGCCCACCCTCCAGGATTGTCCTGGAGTCTCCAGGAATTAAAGATTAATCTCTAGGACACTGCTACAAGCAACCCAGGAGAAAAGTCATAGGGATATTTTAAAAAAAACTGCATGATTTTTTTCATTTTCATTTATTAGTTATAACAATATCAGGAGAAGAGATAAAAAGGCTGATGACTGACAATCAAGCATCAATCAGGTAATTAAGAGCCTGTTTTCTTTCCGATTGGCACGGGAAGGCGGTGCGCCGCGAGGATGGACGTTTCGGGCGATCGATAGTGTGAGCATTAGGGGCAGGGCGTGTGGAGATGGGTGGTCGTGCGATGAAACCTCCAGGAATACGTCCAGAGTTCGCAACCCTAACCATTTGAGTTTTGTTCATAATTCTTCAAAACAAATGCAATCTGGTTTATTTTACCTAGGTCCCCCTTTAACGCATTTACTGCTCTCTGGAGATGAATCATGTAATAAATTCCAATGTCAGGTCACTGATCAATAAATGCTCACACAAGCATGTGTGTCACAAGATATGCAAAGGTGAATCATGTTGATGATGCAGTTGAAACAGGATAATGCACTAGCTGGAGCCTATTACAAGACAGTGACATAGTGAGGAGTTCAGAGATGTCAAACCTTTCAGAATGTTATCAACTCTGGACCCAGAGACACGTTACGTCTTTAGAATAAGCTCCAGCCTTACAAATGGAGTTCATGAGAGTAACTGTTTTATTCCCCCAACCTAAGCTGGGTTATCATGGCTAACACCAATGATTTAATCACTTGATTTGAAATGAAGGGGCGTCACGTTTTATTTTACTACCATGTTACAGGGAATAGCATGTCCTTTTAATATATTAAATGATAATAGCTATTAAACTCGCACATGGTTAAATTGATTTCATAGAATATTTAAATTCCTTCTCTATCACTACTTCCAACAGTAATCTCTTAAGGGAGTGGTGGTACAGTCCAGGCCACAGACAGTGCCGCATCATAAATGGCCAACCCCACTGTACTTCTTACTGATTACACTGCAAGTGAGTTCACAAACCATGAGCAGATTATAATCTGAACAGTAATCCTCTACTGTCAAACAGCTCCTTTATATTTCACTAAAGGTTTCGTGCACTGATTCAGAATGATGCTCAGTCTTAGATTTAAATATGAGCAATTGCAGCTAAAGTCATTAGAATACCTAGATTTAGCACAACGCAGCTCATATTAAAATACTATGCCTGGAAACAGGTATAAAATATGCGCATTTAAGGAAATAAAGCTTCCAGTCCATGACAACTCAGTTATTCAAACTCAATGGTAGCAAATACTCTACAACCAGCCCAATCTGGCTGTTTGTACAAATTCAGTGCAAAATAATTATTGCAATTTTTTCTAGTTTTATTTTGGTCCTCCATTCTTCCTTTCTTCAAATTTCACCTCAATGTTCTTAGTGTCTCATTTCCACTTCCAGAAGCCTGCAGCTGGAAAGATCAGGTACATTCTTCAGCTGAGGGCTTCTGGAAGCACAATGAGAGACTAAGAACCTTCTACAGTTCCAACACAAGGCATATTTTGAACATATATATTTCAAGTGTGATAATTACTTGTAAAAGTTTACAACAGATCTAAAAATGTCTTGGTTTTTCCATTTCATTAACAGTTTCCAAACTATCAATATGGGGTGGTATGTGGGCGACACAGATAGTACATGAATTACACATACAGCAGTGTACATGCACATTACAACATCACAAAATTGCTATTCAACACTGTGACATATGTTTCAATTGTGTCATGCCAACACTAACCCCAATACGTACATAATCCATTCAGTCCAGCACCAGACTTGAAAATACATTAACACGGCTGAAATCAGCACTTGTGCTACGGCGCCAAGTGATAAATGTCCTTCTTTGGATATTAGTCAACATGAAGGCACACCCCTACTCAATGGCAAACAAAATGAGACCCAAAGTTACGCCAGTAACAATCTGGCTGACAACTAGTGTCATTGCACAGAGATCAGAATTAAACTATCCCCATGGAGTCACTGATTCATTTGAAATTTTATAAAATCTCTCTGATGGGTACACTGAAAGCTAACCACCATAAATGTGATCGGTTTATTAGTTCACAGCCATGTGAAGGTCTACTGTGATTCTCGCTATGCTAGTATAACTCACTGTTCTCCCTGTTCGATATTGAAATGGTTCTAGATGCTTGAAATTATTGCCAGTTCTTCTGGGTGGATTGAAAAATCATTGAAATCTGGCTAAATTCTCAATTTTTTACAATTCCAATGAGGAGAGAAACGGGGAACCAAAATGTTCCCCTTCCCCAAACAAACTCAGTTTGTGGATTTAAAAAATCTCCCTTTTGCCTCAACTTTCTGTTATGGCTAGGCCCAGCCATGAACAAGTGGAGGCCTCCACACAAACAAATCACTATCCTGAAGCAACTGCACCTCCTATAGGTCAAAGAAAGAAGAGCAAATGTTTGAAGTGAAATGAATCCCTCACCTTCCCAGCTGAAGGAGCACGTTGAGAATCCACCTACCTTAACTTGGGAATTGTGAGGTAAGGAGATGGAAAGGAGAGGCAAAAATGAAGGTTGCACATATTGTAACTTCCAAATAACCAAAACCAGGTCACAGCTTACGGTCAAGGACAGGGGAAAAAAACAAATAGGTCATAGTCAAAATAAAACTATTATGTGGTTTAAAAATCAATCACATGAACCATCCTTCCATCCATCCCTCCATCGCTCATCCACCTTGGAGCAATCGAACTCTGGTTTTCCTACACGCTTGTTAACGTCATTATGGAGAAGGCACATCCACTGCGAAAATGTATGCCTGTTGCTAGTGTCCGCTGGGATTGTCTTCAATCTACAACAGTGGAATAAAGACACAGGATCAGCATCAGGAGAGGCATTCCAAAATAAACTTTTTCAAATTCTTCACTGTGCAAAATCTATTTGTTATCTTATTAAGTCTCAACGTTGCTACACCACAGGGCTTTCTGATGGGGCCAGCAAACCATATACCATTATTGATCAGATGGATAGCAGTGATCAATCAGATCGGCAATCAAAAACAAAGCTGTCACATTGTATCCTGCAGCAACTTCCCTGCTCCCACATAACTCTGCAACCAGCCACCCCATCCACTCACAACTGAAGCTTTGTAGCCCTAAAGCCCACTCACCAGTCCACACACAACCACGCCAGACTTCAACTAAGGGCCTGGCCGTAAGCTGCTTCCTCCATTCAAATCCTCTTGGACCCAACCCCCCAACATCTATCTCAACATACTGACGACCCTATGCCCTGCTGTTTTTGGCCTCAATCTTAGGCCCTACCTCTATCTGCCTCCTTGACCCAGGGGCTGACCTAAAGCTCAGTACTGGCCGACAACCTCCACTGACCAAATGTCACCCATCAGACTCAACCTGTGGTCCAATCACCCCTCCATCCTTAGACCCTGCCTGAGCTTCAGTCTCTGGCCAAACATGCCTCTCTCAAACTAGGCCTTTATATTTACTTATGTACTGTAAACATTTCATACATTTAGCAAGTTTACGCCGTGAAAAACTAAGCCATATGGACCAGAAAGGCCCTTGATTCAAACTGTGCCCTGTGCATGCCAAGCTGGAGCGGCAGTTGCAGTGCAACAATTGGTCTCAGTGCCCCTGGGTTGGGGGAAGGGGAAAGAAAAGGAAAAACAAAGGCAGCCAGGATTCCCACTCTTGATCGCTATCCAGAAACTCCTGCTGGACGTGCGTGTGTCAACATCAGGAATAGGCTCAGCTGCGATGACCCCTCTGACTGAATTGCCTGCTGCTCATGCATAAAAAATGACCACTTAGGTGAGGTACAAGACAACACCTGTGTAAGTGTTTTACAGCAAGGAGATACCCATCAGGAAAGGAGGGAGAGAGAAAAAACTGGAATGGGAAAAAAAATAAGATGGTTGTAGAATAGATATGATGTCCATGTCAATCTTTGCTTTTCCATTTAATCAACTGAAAAATTGGATCAGGCTTTAGCCAAGCAAATTTTTCCAAAGTTGTTTTCATCTCCAAAATAGACAGTGGAAGCATGGAGACAAAATAAAAAAGGCAACGTAACAATTTTAAACTTAAAGAAAAGGGGGGGCAGGGGAGGTTTAAACAAAGCAAAATTAGCAGTTAAAACTAAAAGAAAATCGGGCAACAGAATAAAAGGATTTAAGGACAGCATGACAAACAAAGATAGTTTAAGTTATTTAAACTTGAATTTTGAATATTTATTTTTGTAGTTTAGGATTAAAGCTACATTAACAAATTTACTTTTGTTGTTTTAGTAGCTTTAATATGATTTTACTCCAAATTGATTAGCCCAGACAGACAGAAATTAGCCTGCAACAGTAGTCCAAAGGATTCTCACAGTAACAAACCAAAGAAGAAAAAATACCATACTGACCTGTCTCTCAAGTCTTTTGCACACTCCTCACAAGGAAAGAACTTTGAAAACAAAGAAATAAACTGCTTCATGTCATCCTGTTGTTTGTTGGTGGGTTTGTCTGGGTAATATGCTGCCATTGTATGAAGGAAACACCAGGTGCTCCTTCCCAATTCTTCACGGTCTAAAGGGCATTCAACGGGACGCGCTTTATCCAGGTCTTCTGTGACATCCTGTAGTTGAACAAGTATAGCCAATATTAAAAGTTATATAAATAAATCTTAAAGCATTAAATGGAATAAAATCAGAAATTTTGTATCTGGATATGAGAAATTTCACAATCGTTACTCTGCAGATTATACTGAGCTGCATTCAGTTAAAAAAACACAATGTTCTGCAATAACTGATAGAAAAACAAATCCTACCATAGTTGAGCAATGACTTTTTAAAAAAAAAAACAAAAGCACTGCATTGTAAGTCGCATTTTCCAAGAGGACATATTGGATTAGGGTCTGTTGAGGGGGTTCTGTTTAGACAATGCGAAACTATGTTGTTAGTGAAACCAAATGTAAAGGTCTCATATGGGGAAAATTGCACGAGAAAGTAGAAGACAAAAACCACAAGCTGCACTAGATCACTAGTTTACATACATGCCAACCCTCCAGGGACTGAAGATTAATCTCCAGGACACTGCTGCAAGAAACCCAGGAGAAAAATCATAGGGACATTAAACAAAATAGTGTTTTTATAAATTTTCTTTGAACACTTTTGTTTACTAGTTATAAAAATATTGGACATGGGGGAAAAAAGGTTGTTTGACTGACAGTCAAGAATCATCCAATTGGCTAATGAAGAATCTGTTCACTTCCCAATTGGTATGGGAAAGTGGCGCAAACATGGACATATTGGGCGGGAGCGAGGGGGGAGGGATAGTCGGAAGTCATGTGATGACACCTCCAGGAATACGTCCAACCAGAGCTGGCAACTCTAATGCCAACCTACAAAACTTGGAAAAACTGACATCTTGTCAAGAAATCTTTGCTGTAGCAATTTTCACAAAAAATTTGTATCTACATTGTTTTTTCATGAAGTTTTAATTGTAAGTGCTTTTGCGTTTCAGGAAAGAGAATATGAAGCAAATGAAATGAATGCATGTGCTGCAGCAGCCAGCCCAAATGATGATCAAGTGGTTTTCTGAGTTCCATCATATTTTCGTATCGGAATGAGATGTATCTAACTCATACACTGATGTAAGCAGCAAGACCTACTGCATACGTCAAACTTCAGATTTCCTTAAATTGCCCCACAAAGTATCATGGTCTACCTCTTCTGGAAACAAGTTAAAACATAGTGAACAGAAGAGGTAACCTACAATGCTTTGTGGGGCAATTTAAACTGTCCCAGGGAAACAGGAACAGGAGTAGGCCTCAAGAATGTTCCGCCATTCAATTAGATCATGGACGATTTTTTACTCCCATTTACAGCCCTGATGGAAATGGCACAAATGGGCCCAAAATACTAGCTGTTCGTTCCAAAAGCATACAGTTAGCATACTAAATCAATTATAAATACATCTACACCAAAAATAGCATTAACTATTATAGGAACAGCCTTGTGTCAGCCACCCACACAAAGCAGACAACAGCCAAGTCACAAATCTCGGAGGGCAATAGTGAGCTTGAGAAGGCTACTCAAGTTGAGTCATTAATTTGGGTCAGGAATGGACAAAAGATGGTGGGTGACAAAAAGCAGGCTTCTCTGCTGAGTTGTTTCATGATTCCACCCATGAAATAGATTACTCGATGAACAAGGGCAGCTGAAACAGACTGCTTCACTGGTCGCTAGCATGGCTACCACTTTGGATACTGTGTAGTATGGCGCTTCCGTCAAGTCTTCCTGGTTGTCAGTCTTACTGGAGATGGTATATGCGTTGCCACAGCAACAGTGCATTGACAGCGTCATTATGATGTCATCAGCTACAAACTTTTCCATCATCGCGGTGACTTCATGACAATATCATGACATCACAACTCCACAAAAATTGTAATTGAAAATCAGGAAATGGCAGACTTGCTAAATACTAACTTTGTATCGGTCTTCACAGTAGAGGATGAGGACCAATACGAGAGCTACAAGGAAAAGTAAATCAAGGGGAGGAGCTTTCTAGATTTAAAGAAGTAAAAAAATGGTAATGCAGAAAATAACGAGTCTAAAGATAGACAAATCTCCAGGACCTGATGGTTTCCACACTAGGGTATTAAAAGAAGTAGCTGAGGAAATTGTAGATGGTCTAGTCATGATCTTCCAAAACACTCTGGACTCAGGAATTGTCCCCATGGATTGGAAAATTGCCAATGTCACTCCATTATTTAAGAAGGGTTGGAGTGATAAACTAGGAAATTGTAGACCTACTAGTCTAACGTCTGTTGTGGGGAAGTTACTAGAATCTGTTATTAGGGACAGAGTGACTGAGCACTTGGACAAATATGAATTGATCAGAGAGCCAGCATGGATTTGTAAAGGGTAAGTCATGTTTAACAAACCTGGTTCAATTTTTTGAAGCTGCAACTAACATGGTAGATAAGGGAATGTCTACGGATGTTATCTATATGGACTTCCAGAAGGTATTCGATAAAGTTCCACGTAACAGACTGTTAACAAAAATGAGCGTGCATGGAATTGGAGGCAACCTATTGACATGGGTAGGGAATTGGTTAGGAGATAGGAGACAGAGAGTAGGGATAATAGGTATGTACTCAAATTGGCAGGATGTGATTAGTGTTGCCCCCCCATGGGATCTGTACTGGGGCCTCAGATTTTCACTATATTTATAAATGACTTAGATGAAGGAATAGAGCGCCACATATCCAAGTTTGCTGACACCACCAAGTTAGGTGGTACAGTAAATAATTTAGATGCGAGCAGAAAGTTGCAACAGGACATAGAAAAAGTGAGTGGGCAAAACTGTGGCAGATGGAGTTCAATGTGGGAAAGTGTGAGGTCATCCACTTTGGACCGAAGAAAGATGGATCAGAGTATTTTCTAAATGATGAGAAGCTCGGAACTGTGGAGGAGCAGAGAGATTTAGAGGTCCAAGTACAGAAATCACTAAAAGCTAGTGGACAGGTACAAAAAATTAAAAAGGCTTATGGAATGTTGGCCTTTATCTCAAGGGAGCTGGAATACAAAGGGGTGGAAGTTATGTTACAATATATAAAGCTCTGGCTAGACCTCATTTAGAGTACTGCGTTCAATTCTGCACACCGCACCTCAGGAAGGATATATTGGCCTTGGAGGGAGTGTAGCACAGACTCACCAGAAAGATACCAGGGCTAAAAGGGTTAAATTATGAGGACAGGTTGCATAGACTGGGTTTGTATTGCCTCGAGTATACAAAAGATTAAAAGGTGATCTAATTGAAGTGGTTAAGGTGATTAAAGGAATTGGTAGGGTAGATGGAGAGAAACTATTTCCTCTGGTGAGAAAGTCCAGAACAAAGGGGCATAACCTTAAAATTAGAGCTGGGTGATGTCAGGAAGCACTTCTTCACACAAAGTTGTTGAGGCTAATTGAAAATTTCAAAACTGAGACTGATAGATTTTTGTTGGGCGAGGATATTAAGGGTTTTGGAGTTAAGATGCAGATCAGTCTTGATCTAATTGAATGGCGAGACAGGCTCGAGAGGCTCAATGGCCTACTCCTGTTCCCACGTTCCTACATGGCGAAAATGTCAGTCAGCCCCGGGCATTTGCAGACTGTTGAGCCCCCACAACGCAGCTGGTTTATGTTCCACGCGAGCCTCCTTCCACTCTATTTACTTCATATCAACATATCCTTCTATTCCTTTCTCCCTCATGCACTTATCTGGCTTCCCCTGAATATTCTGGGAGCAGAGACGGGACACGCTCAAGTGCTTTCAAGGATCTTTGAGAAGTGAACCTCGGATTGCCAGGTCACATCCCACTTCTTATTGGTATGTTATAATTGCACTTGCATTTTAATATCTTTTCTACTTATTGTAACTTCTTAATAAAACCTCATATTTAGGAACAAAACACCTCCGAGACTTTTTGATTAAATCGTAAAGCAAGAACTTACACACATTTTTACGTGGTAAAACTAGTTTCTTTTATTAGCATATGATATAATTGTAAACCAGCCAGTTACAATAAAGTAGCTCTCTGTAACCTATGCAAAGTTACTGATATATATGGTTAGTGTGCGATAGATTGTTATGATCTGGAATGTACTACCTCAAAGTGTGGTAGTAGCAGATTCAATAGTAACTTTCAAAAGGGAATTGGAGATATACTTGCACAATGGGAAAGAGCAGGGGAGTGGGCCCCGTCTGCCCTCTCAGATGGACTTTCAAAGAGCCAGCAGACATGATGGGCTGAATGGCCTCCTTCTGTGGTGTAAGGTTCAATGAATTTGTCCTTGGCTACTCCAATTCTGGTACCCATAATAAATATCTACATAACACAATTGCAGATCACTCCTGTCCAAATTGTGCATCTAGCTTTAAAAAAATCTTGTATACTATGACATAATTATCTTAAGCCTGCTAGAGTACTGAGGCACTCAATGAGCAAATGTTATGTGATGTGATCAAACCTCCAGGAATACATCCAACCAGAATTGGCAACCTTAGGTTGGCATACATGTTAACATCTAATCTGAAAGATTGCATCTGACAACGCAGCACTCCTTCAGTATTGCACTGAAGCAGCAGCTTGGATTATGTTCCGAAATCCTGGAGTGGGGCTTGAACCCACAAACTTGTGACTAAGGAGAGTGTGATGACAACTTAGTATGCAAGTGATTAGGAAGGCAAATGGAATGTTGTCATTTATTGCAAGGGGAATGGAATATAAAAGTAGAGATGTTTTGCTAGTTGTACAGGGCATTGGTGAGACCACATCTAGAATACTGTGTGCAGCTTTGGTCACCTTATTTAAGAAAGGACATAATTGCTTTAGAGGTGGTTCAGAAATGGTTCACGACTGATTCCTGGGATGAGGGGGTTATCTTATGAGGAAAGGTTGGACAAGTTGGGCCTGTATACATTGGAGTTTAGAAGAATGAGAGGTGATCTTTCCGAAACATAGAAGATCCTGAGGGGACTTGAAGGGGTAGATGCTGAGAGGACAAGAACTAGGGGACACAGTTTCAAAATAAGGGGTCTCCCATTTAAGACCGAGATGAGGAGAATTTTTTTCTCTGAGGGTTGAGAGTCTTCCCCAGAGAGGGGTGGATGCAGGGTCATTGAATATTTTTAAGGCTGCGTTAGATAGATTCCTGATTAACAAGGTTACAGTAGGTAGACGGGAAAGTAGGGTTGAGGTCACAATCAGATCAGCCATGATCTTATCAAATGGTAGAGCAGGATCGAGGGGCCGAATGGCCTACTCCTGCTCTTAATCCGTTTGTTCCTATGAACCAAGAGACACCAGGAAAGCCACAGGTTTAAAGGGAAATCAGATGGAATTGTGCCATCTGACCCATCCCAAACCCTCTGAACCCCCTCAACCGGTCACCTTCGCCCATTCCACAGGCGGCCGCTCCCGTCAAGTGTCCTGAACCCCGGCGGGTTGACGTTCCCGCGGCACTCGGGGCCCTCCCCTCCCCTCCCCGACAGTCGGGGGCCCTCCCCTCTCTCCCCCTCCTCTCTCTCTCTCTCCTCCTCACTGACGTTCATCGGCCGTTCGGCCCAGCGACACTTTCCTCGCCCCTCCCCCTTACCGCAGACACCGGCTGCTTCCTCTGTTCCCGAATCCACGTCTTGAAATCCACGCAGGCCCGGCACGGTCTCTTCGGCTTCTCCCCGCTGCTCTGAGGCGCGAGTCTGTCGGTGTCGTCGCCTCTTCCCACCGGGAACGGGAAACCGGCGAACGGGTTCGCGCCGCTCGGGCCCGGGCTGGGCGCCGCCATCTTTAACCGCACGGCATTCTGGGAAGTGCTGGTTTAAACCCGAGCTCAGGGTTCATCACAGGGATTGTTCACACCGGAAACCCCGCCCCCCCGGGTCATAGGGTCATAGGGTCACATCACAGGGATTGTTCACACCGGAAACCCCGCCCCCCCCCCGGGTCATAGGGTCATAGGGTCACATCACAGGGATTGTTCACACCAGAAACCCCCCCCGGGTCATAGGGTCATAGGGTCACATCACAGGGATTGTTCACACCAGAAACCCCCCCCCCCCGGGTCATAGGGTCACATCACAGGGATTGTTCACACCAGAAACCCCCCCCCCCGGGTCATAGGGTCATAGGGTCACATCACAGGGATTGTTCACACCAGAAACCCCCCCCCCCCGGGTCATAGGGTCATAGGGTCACATCACAGGGATTGTTCACACCAGAAACCCCCCCCCCCCGGGTCATAGGGTCATAGGGTCACATCACAGGGATTGTTCACACCAGAAACCCCCCCCCCCCCGGGTCATAGGGTCATAGGGTCACATCACAGGGATTGTTCACACCAGAAACCCCCCCCCCCCCCGGGTCATAGGGTCATAGGGTCACATCACAGGGATTGTTCACACCAGAAACCCCCCCCCCCCCGGGTCATAGGGTCATAGGGTCACATCACAGGGATTGTTCACACCAGAAACCCCCCCCCCCCCGGGTCATAGGGTCATAGGGTCACATCACAGGGATTGTTCACACCAGAAACCCCCCCCCCCCCCGGGTCATAGGGTCATAGGGTCACATCACAGGGATTGTTCACACCAGAAACCCCCCCCCCCCCCGGGTCATAGGGTCATAGGGTCACATCACAGGGATTGTTCACACCAGAAACCCCCCCCCCCCCCGGGTCATAGGGTCATAGGGTCACATCACAGGGAGAGGGGGCTCCATTAATGGAGCTCAGGGTTCATCACAGGGATTGTTCACACCAGAAACCCCCCCCCCCCCGGGTCATAGGGTCATAGGGTCACATCACAGGGATTGTTCACACCAGAAACCCCCCCCCCCCGGGTCATAGGGTCATAGGGTCACATCACAGGGATTGTTCACACCAGAAACCCCCCCCCCCCCGGGTCATAGGGTCATAGGGTCACATCACAGGGATTGTTCACACCAGAAACCCCCCCCCCCCCGGGTCATAGGGTCATAGGGTCACATCACAGGGATTGTTCACACCAGAAACCCCCCCCCCCCGGGTCATAGGGTCACATCACAGGGATTGTTCACACCAGAACCCCCCCCCCCCCGGGTCATAGGGTCATAGGGTCACATCACAGGGATTGTTCACACCAGAAACCCCCCCCCCCCGGGTCATAGGGTCATAGGGTCACATCACAGGGATTGTTCACACCAGAAACCCCCCCCCCCGGGTCATAGGGTCATAGGGTCACATCACAGGGATTGTTCACACCAGAAACCCCCCCCCCCCGGGTCATAGGGTCATAGGGTCACATCACAGGGATTGTTCACACCAGAAACCCCCCCCCCCCCGGGTCATAGGGTCATAGGGTCACATCACAGGGATTGTTCACACCAGAAACCCCCCCCCCCCCGGGTCATAGGGTCATAGGGTCACATCACAGGGATTGTTCACACCAGAAACCCCCCCCCCCCCCCGGGTCATAGGGTCATAGGGTCACATCACAGGGATTGTTCACACCAGAAACCCCCCCCCCCCGGGTCATAGGGTCATAGGGTCACATCACAGGGATTGTTCACACCAGAAACCCCCCCCCCCCCCCGGGTCATAGGGTCATAGGGTCACATCACAGGGATTGTTCACACCAGAAACCCCCCCCCCCCCCGGGTCATAGGGTCATAGGGTCACATCACAGGGATTGTTCACACCAGAAACCCCCCCCCCCCCGGGTCATAGGGTCATAGGGTCACATCACAGGGAGAGGGGGCTCCATTAATGGAGCTCAGGGTTCATCACAGGGATTGTTCACACCAGAAACCCCCCCCCCCCGGGTCATAGGGTCATAGGGTCACATCACAGGGATTGTTCACACCAGAAACCCCCCCCCCCGGGTCATAGGGTCATAGGGTCACATCACAGGGATTGTTCACACCAGAAACCCCCCCCCCCCCCCCCCCGGGTCATAGGGTCATAGGGTCACATCACAGGGATTGTTCACACCAGAAACCCCCCCCCCCCCGGGTCATAGGGTCATAGGGTCACATCACAGGGATTGTTCACACCAGAAACCCCCCCCCCCCGGGTCATAGGGTCATAGGGTCACATCACAGGGATTGTTCACACCAGAAACCCCCCCCCCCGGGTCATCGGGTCGTAGGGTCACATCACAGGGATTGTTCACACCAGAAACGCCCCCCCCCCCCCGGGTCATAGGGTCATAGGGTCACATCACAGGGATTGTTCACACCAGAAACCCCCCCCCCCCCGGGTCATAGGGTCACATCACAGGGATTGTTCACACCAGAAACCCCCCCCCCCCCCGGGTCATAGGGTCATAGGGTCACATCACAGGGATTGTTCACACCAGAAACCCCCCCCCCCCGGGTCATAGGGTCATAGGGTCACATCACAGGGATTGTTCACACCAGAAACCCCCCCCCCCGGGTCATAGGGTCATAGGGTCACATCACAGGGATTGTTCACACCAGAAACCCCCCCCCCCCCGGGTCATAGGGTCACATCACAGGGATTGTTCACACCAGAACCCCCCCCCCCCCGGGTCATAGGGTCATAGGGTCACATCACAGGGATTGTTCACACCAGAAACCCCCCCCCCCCGGGTCATAGGGTCACATCACAGGGATTGTTCACACCAGAACCCCCCCCCCCCCGGGTCATAGGGTCATAGGGTCACATCACAGGGATTGTTCACACCAGAAACCCCCCCCCCCCCGGGTCATAGGGTCATAGGGTCACATCACAGGGATTGTTCACACCAGAAACCCCCCCCCCCGGGTCATAGGGTCATAGGGTCACATCACAGGGATTGTTCACACCAGAAACCCCCCCCCCCCGGGTCATAGGGTCATAGGGTCACATCACAGGGATTGTTCACACCAGAAACCCCCCCCCCCCCGGGTCATAGGGTCATAGGGTCACATCACAGGGATTGTTCACACCAGAAACCCCCCCCCCCCCGGGTCATAGGGTCATAGGGTCACATCACAGGGATTGTTCACACCAGAAACCCCCCCCCCCCCCGGGTCATAGGGTCATAGGGTCACATCACAGGGATTGTTCACACCAGAAACCCCCCCCCCCGGGTCATAGGGTCATAGGGTCACATCACAGGGATTGTTCACACCAGAAACCCCCCCCCCCCCGGGTCATAGGGTCATAGGGTCACATCACAGGGATTGTTCACACCAGAAACCCCCCCCCCCCCCCGGGTCATAGGGTCATAGGGTCACATCACAGGGATTGTTCACACCAGAAACCCCCCCCCCCCCCCGGGTCATAGGGTCATAGGGTCACATCACAGGGAGAGGGGGCTCCATTAATGGAGCTCAGGGTTCATCACAGGGATTGTTCACACCAGAAACCCCCCCCCCCCCGGGTCATAGGGTCATAGGGTCACATCACAGGGATTGTTCACACCAGAAACCCCCCCCCCCGGGTCATAGGGTCATAGGGTCACATCACAGGGATTGTTCACACCAGAAACCCCCCCCCCCCCCCCGGGTCATAGGGTCATAGGGTCACATCACAGGGATTGTTCACACCAGAAACCCCCCCCCCCCGGGTCATAGGGTCATAGGGTCACATCACAGGGATTGTTCACACCAGAAACCCCCCCCCCGGGTCATAGGGTCATAGGGTCACATCACAGGGATTGTTCACACCAGAAACCCCCCCCCCGGGTCATCGGGTCATAGGGTCACATCACAGGGATTGTTCACACCAGAAACACCCCCCCCCCCCCCGGGTCATAGGGTCATAGGGTCACATCACAGGGATTGTTCACACCAGAAACCCCCCCCCCCCCGGGTCATAGGGTCACATCACAGGGATTGTTCACACCAGAAACCCCCCCCCCCCGGGTCATAGGGTCATAGGGTCACATCACAGGGATTGTTCACACCAGAAACCACCCCCCCCCCCGGGTCATAGGGTCATAGGGTCACATCACAGGGATTGTTCACACCAGAAACCCCCCCCCCCCCCGGGTCATAGGGTCATAGGGTCACATCACAGGGATTGTTCACACCAGAAACCCCCCCCCCGGGTCATAGGGTCATAGGGTCACATCACAGGGATTGTTCACACCAGAAACCCCCCCCCCCCCCCGGGTCATAGGGTCATAGGGTCACATCACAGGGATTGTTCACACCAGAAACCCCCCCCCCCGGGTCATAGGGTCATAGGGTCACATCACAGGGATTGTTCACACCAGAAACCCCCCCCCCCCCGGGTCATAGGGTCATAGGGTCACATCACAGGGATTGTTCACACCAGAAACCCCCCCCCCCCGGGTCATAGGGTCATAGGGTCACATCACAGGGATTGTTCACACCAGAAACCCCCCCCCCCGGGTCATAGGGTCATAGGGTCACATCACAGGGATTGTTCACACCAGAAACCCCCCCCCCCGGGTCATAGGGTCATAGGGTCACATCACAGGGATTGTTCACACCAGAAACCCCCCCCCCCCCCGGGTCATAGGGTCATAGGGTCACATCACAGGGATTGTTCACACCAGAAACCCCCCCCCCCCGGGTCATAGGGTCATATCACAGGGATTGTTCACACCAGAAACCCCCCCCCCCCCCCGGGTCATAGGGTCATAGGGTCACATCACAGGGATTGTTCACACCAGAAACCCCCCCCCCCGGGTCATAGGGTCATAGGGTCACATCACAGGGATTGTTCACACCAGAAACCCCCCCCCCCCCCGGGTCATAGGGTCATAGGGTCACATCACAGGGATTGTTCACACCAGAAACCCCCCCCCCCGGGTCATAGGGTCATAGGGTCACATCACAGGGATTGTTCACACCAGAAACCCCCCCCCCCCGGGTCATAGGGTCATAGGGTCACATCACAGGGATTGTTCACACCAGAAACCCCCCCCCCCGGGTCATAGGGTCATAGGGTCACATCACAGGGATTGTTCACACCAGAAACCCCCCCCCCCCCCCGGGTCATAGGGTCATAGGGTCACATCACAGGGATTGTTCACACCAGAAACCCCCCCCCCCCGGGTCATAGGGTCATATCACAGGGAGAGGGGGCTCCATTAATGGAGCTCAGGGTTCATCAGAGGGATTGTTCACACCAGAACCCCCCCCCCGGGTCATAGGGTCACAGGGTCACATCACAGGGATTGTTCACACCAGAAACCCCCCCCCCCGGGTCATAGGGTCATAGGGTCACATCACAGGGAGAGGGGGCTCCATTAATAGAGCTCAGGGTTCATCACAGGGATTGTTAACATCAGAACCCCCCCCCCCCCCCGGGTCATAGGGTCATAGGGTCATATCACAGGGAGAGGGGGCTCCATTAATGGAGCTCAGGGTTCATCACAGGGATTGTTCACACCAGAAACCCCCCCCCCCCCGGGTCATAGGGTCATAGGGTCATATCACAGGGAGAGGGCGCTCCATTAATGGAGCTCAGGGTTCATCACAGGGATTGTTCACACCAGAAACCCCCCCCCCCCCGGGTCATAGGGTCATAGGGTCACATCACAGGGAGAGGGGGCTCCATTCATGGAGCTCAGGGTTCATCACAGGGATTGTTAACACCAGAAACCCCCCCCCCCCCCGGGTCATAGGGTCATAGGGTCACATCACAGGGAGAGGGGGCTCCACAAATCGTCTCACACTTTTCATGCAGATGGATTCCCCCTTCCTGAAAAACAGGAGATTTTTAAATCTAATTTAAGATCCTATAACTAAATAGTGCAACTGACTTTATGCAATTTCTGAGAATGCAATTTCATTAGCCCTATTCTTAAACAATCCATGAGGATGGCACTGGGTCAGTGTCATCAACAGAAATTTTTTACATGTGCCCCCCACCACCCCCCTGCCTCTTTAAGAGGCACAACTAATAAAGGAAGTCAAACATCAAATGTACTTTCAACACTCTTGCCTGACTGGAGCACCAAATCTCGCCTGGCACTCCAGTGCGGTACTGAGGGAGTGCTGCACTGTGGGAGGGGCCATCTTTTGGACGAGACATTAAACCAGCGACCTCTCAGATCCCATGGCACTATTTCAAAGAAGAGCAGGGGAGTTATCCCCAGTGTTCTGACCAATATTTATCACTCAACCAACATCAATAAAACACATTATATGGTCATTATCACATTGCTGTTTGTGGAACCTTGCTGTGCGCAAATTAGGAACATAGGAACATAGGAACTGGAGTAGGCCATTCAGCCCCTCGTGCCTGCTCCTGCATTTGATAAGATCATGGCTGATCTGTGATCTAATTCCATATACCTGCCTTTGGCCCATATCCCTCAATACCTTTGGTTGCCAAAAAGCTATCTATCTCACATTTAAATTTAGCAATTGAGCTAGTATCAATTGCCGTTTGCGGAAGAGAGTTCCAAACTTCTACCACCCTTTGTGTGTAGAAATGTTTTCTAATCTCACTCCTCAAAGGTCTGGCTCTAATTTTTAGACTGTGCCCCCTACTCCTAAAATCCCCAACCAGCGGAAATAGTTTCTCTCTATCCACCCTATCCGTTCCCCTTAACATCTTATAAACTTCGATCAGATCACCCCTTAACCTTCGAAACTCTAGAGAATACAACCCCAATTTGTGTGATCTCTCCTCGTAACTTAACCCTTGAAGTCCGGGTTTCATTCTAGTAAACCTACACTGCACTCCCTCCAAGGCCTATATGTCTGTCCGAAGGTGCGGTGCCCAGAACTGCTCACAGTACTCCAGGTGTGGTCTAACCAGGGTTTTGTATAGCTGCAGCATAACATCTGCCCCCTTGTACTCTAGTCCTCTAGATATGAAGGCCAGCATTCCATTAGCCTTCTTGATTATTTTCTGCACCTGTTCATGACACTTCAATGATCTATGTACCTGTACCCCTAAGTCCCTTTGGACATCCACTGTTTTTAACTTTTTACCATTTAGAAAGTACCCTGTTCTAACCATTTTTGATCCAAAGTGGATGACCTCACATTTGTCTACATTGACTTCCATTTGTCACAGTTTTGCCCATTCACCTAATCTATCAATATCGCTTTGTAATTTTCTGTTTTCATCTACACTGCTTACAATGCCACCAATCTTTGTGTCATCGGCAAACTTAGATATGAGACTTTCTATGCCTTCATCTAAGTCATTAATAAATATTGTGAATAATTGAGGCCCCAAGACAGATCCCTGCAGGACTCCACTAGTCACATCCTGCCAATGTGAGTACCTTCCCATTATCCCTACTCTCTGTCGCCTTTCGCTCAGCCAACTTCCTAACCAAGTCCGTACTTTTCTATCTTTACTTTAATTGGCTGCTCTATTAGTCCAGCTGCTGGGAGGGGTAGAATAATGATTCAGCAAGAAAACCCCTATCAAATTTCCCTTTCTGAATCCCTGGAAGATATTGTGGCTTCTTTCAGGTTGCTCCCTGCTCAGTATAATGCAAATCAGGAAGTGAACATAGTTGGGGGAATCAAACTTGCATTCTCCTACTTACTACCAGTGCACTTGAAAGTTGAGCAGCCCAATTATCTAGATATCATGTTTTATTTTTGTATCTGAAGCAAATAGGTGTAGCGTTGAAGACTGCCACACCTAGTTACATATATATAGAAATGCAAGTTCTTTTCTTTCTATATAATTATGTTTAAATGATCTTTCCTGTTGGACATGGCTAGAATCATTTTATCAGCAGGATAGTTCTCAAACTGTGGTGTAGATTTTGATCTACACCACAGTTTGAGAACATTCAAGAAGCATTTGGATGAGCACTTGAAATGCCATAGCATACAAGGCTACGGACCAAATGCTGGAATATGGGATTAGAGTAGACAGGGCTGATGGCCGGCGCGGACACGATGGGCCGAAGGGCCTCTACCCGTGCTGTATAACTCTATGACTCTATGACTCTATGATCTGGGCCCGTTTTTGGACCCAGAATCGGCCTGCGTGCCAAACGCATACCCGAACCAAGAGGCCCGAGGATCGGTAGAAATTGGCCCTCGGGCCTGATCAGCATACTCGGTTTGAGTTGCTGACGTTTGTTGCACCTTCACAGGCAGCTTGTCCGAGCAAAGAGGTCAACGTCGAGCCACCTGCCTCGGCAGCAGCGGCCCTTGGGTAAGTCCCAGGACGGGGGGGTTTAGAGCTCGCTACGGGGAGCCGCCAGGGCAGCTGAAGAATTCACCCAGGGCGCCTAAAAAAAGGGAGCAACGCCTGCGCAGATTGGGCGCGGGCAGTCAAACTGCTAAATTAGTATGGTTCACGCCCATTTTTAATCTCGCCAAATGGACACAAAGCGGACCAATTTCTACCCCTTTATGTTTACATGGTTTATTTTTTTTTGAAATTGAACTTTTTTCACACACTAGGCCATCTTTTCACAAACAGGAGAGTATTACTTTCTCCTAATGTTGACATTGATGAAATATTTAAATGAGCAGCTTACTGCTGCCAGTTCAAATTTGTCAGAAGGCACACTTAGAGATGGAAACTGTGCAGTGGGACAAAGCTGCTAAAACAATTCCAAAAAGCAAAATACTGCAAATGCTGGAAATCTGAATCAGAAACGGAAAATGCTGGAATCACGCAAATGTCAGTCAGCTTCAGTGGAGAGAGAGTAGATTGTCGACGCCTTGGGCTTGTGCCCTTCTTCAGAATCATAAAAGCATAAGAAATCCCTGCATCAAGCTGTGCATAGACCCTCGGTACGCAAACACAAAGTGTCACTACGTGCTGAGGTTCTACCAGTCCCCGGTGTTGAGAAGGATGGGCCTGGCCACGCTGCCACGGAACGCTCCATCCAGTTGGACTGTTCCGCCCCACCTGTCCTTCGTGGAAAAGTTTGTGCAGAAAAACACCTTTGACCACAAGGCGATCAGCAAGTAACGTCCTCAAGACCCTGCGGGAAAAGGAGATGGTGGATCCTGTCGGTTGGTTCCCCGAGCAGACTGTCAAAGTCATTTGGCAGAACACCTCATCGCCAGAGCTGTCAAACGAGCACCAAGACCTAGCTTGGCTGGTGGTGAGAAGGGCCCTTCCCGTCAGATCCTTCATGCACTCCCGGAGTCTCAGCGCCACCGCGCGCTGTCCCCGAGGAGGCTGCGGTGGAGACGAGACCGTCACCCATCTCCTGGAATGTGCCTTTGCAAAGAAGGTCTGGAGAGAGATGCAGTGGTATCTGTCCAGGTTCATCCCGAGCAGTTCCGTAACACAGGACTCTGTGCTCTACGGGCTGCTCCCGGGGACGCACACTGAGACGGACATCAACTGCGGCTGGAAGACCATCAACTCGGTGAAAGACGCCCTTTGGTCTACCCGAAACTTGCTGGTCTTCCAGCACAAGGAGTTGTCCTCGACCGAGTGTTGCAGACTGGCACATTCCAAGGTCCAGGACTACGTGCTCAGGGATGCACTGAAGCTGGGTGCGGCCGCCGCAAAGGCTCTGTGGGGAAATGCAACCATTTTACAGCCTTCCCGCCATTATATACCAAGGGGCTGCAATCAGGGACAAACCCGCTTGGGCAGAATGTAAAATTCAAATTTATGTAATGTAATGAAATGTAATGTACCTGTAATGAATCTGTAATCAATAAGCTTATTGATTGTAATGCAATGAGGCACCCTAGAGTGTCATGAACTGTAATTATGTACAATGTGTAACTGTATTGTTGGAATCATATTTGAACTGTACTTTATGTATCGTGCAAACTGTTTAATCTGTATTGTGTACTTTGAAATGTGATATGACAGCTGTATTGTATGTATTGGTGCAAATTTTATGAATAAAGTAAAAATAAGAAATAGGAGCAGGAGTAGGCCATAAGGCCCCTCGAGCCTGCTCCGTCGTTCAATCAGATCATGGCTGATCTTCGACCTCAACACCACTTTCCCGCTCAATCCCCATATCGCTTGATTCCCTTAGAGTCCAAAAATCTGTCTATCTCAGCCTTGAACATATTCAGTGACTCAGCATCCACAGCCCTCTGGGGTAGAGAATTCCAAAGATTCACAACCCTCTGAGTGAAGAAATTCCTCCTCATCTCAGTCTTAAATGGCTGACTCCTTATCCAGAAATTATGCCCCTTAGTTCTCGACTGTCCAGCCAGGGGAAACATCCTCTCAGCATCTACCCTGTCAAGTCCTCTCAGAATCCTGTGTTTCAATGAGATCACCTCCCATTCTTTTAAACTCCAGAGAGTATTGACGCATTCCGCTCAATCTCTCCTCACAGGACAACTGTCTCTTCCCAGGAATCAATCTAGTGAACCTTCGTTGTATCGCCTCTAAGGCAAGTACATCCTTCCTTAGATAAGAGGACCAAATCGAAAATAAGAGATGAATAGGCACATTGATAGGATTAGAAAATGGGGAGAGGAGGGAAAATATAAACAGACAAAGCTCAAACCACATTCTAAGGGAAGTTTACCACTGTTGATAAAACAGCAACAAAAATATTCAAAAGAACAAACTGAAGTAACAAATTTCAGTGGCGAAATTCCGTTTATTCCCTAAAATGAAATGGGTTTTGTTCGGTTGGAAGTATAGATATATACATAACAAATTTAAGAATTTGTATATTGCTGAAATTTGTTCTTGTTCCCGCACCTGGGGGCAGTATAATTCTATCACAAAGGAGCACTAATCAAATTCTGTGGTAAACTTAACTATTTATTACCACAAATATGTCTTCTCATCTTATCTCATGAAAACTCAAGACTTTTATTACTTGCTTGGTGAAATTTCAATCCATTTGTTTTTAAACTAAAATTAGTGAAGACTGGAATTTTATTCCCTAACTGTTTTGCTAGAACTCTATGGGCTTGATTTTCCTGGGAAATTGCGGGCGCGTTGGGGGCTCCGAAAATCAGGGAAATCCCGTTTGGGTTCGGAGCCCGGCTCCAACTCGCAGACGTCTGGGTTCCCCATTGACGTGTCTGGGTGCGCGCGCCTCCCGAATGCGAAAGTCCCACCGGCAATTAAAGCCGGCGGGATGATCATTTACACAGTTGTTTAGATAGTTTAAGTACTTCAAGTACTTAATTTTCTCCACATTGAGGCAGGGGTGCAATTTTGAAGCATCCTCAACGTGTTTCGTGTGCTGTGGGGAACACTCCCTGTTGCGATAGACGTGTTTCAGCCAGCAGCCAGTGGGACATTCAAATGCTTATTTGACAGATGGGGACGAAAGATCACTTATTGCAGCAGGGCACGCTGTTATTTCAGACACAGTTTTGGCTGCAAGATCTTTGTGTTTTCACTGAAAATTCTTACTTGCTATTCAAAATTCTGCTGTTCAAACATGTTTACCTACTTTGCGGACTCCCTCAAACTCACACCATCAGGACTGGGGGTGCCATGGCTGCATTCACCAGTACATCCGAGGATGAGGAACATCACCATCCTCGCCAGGTACGGCGTCCACCTCTACCACTTGGAGTTCCACAACACAGTGCTGCGCCACAGGCACCTGCACAAAAGCACACAGGGCAACAACAGAGAGAGCACTGTCGCAGGAGGCACTAGCCTCGCCACAAGGACATTTACAACAGACATTTTGTGGACTTTATGTTTTAAGATTTTTCCGCTGAAGAAGACAGCAGGCTGCGAAAACAGAACCACAGGAAAAGGAACGTTTCATTTTTTTGGCACGAAGCAGTTTGGAACTTTGGGGGGGTATAAGAGGAGGCAGTTTTGGGACTTTTCGCTCTCTTGCTTCATCGCCTGCTCTTGTCTTCGCTTGTCCTCACCTTCACAACAAGAACCGAGCACTCCGCCTGGGGCAGAGAGAAGAAATCACCACGAGAAGCAGAGCCTCACTCTTCAACTGTATGGACGAACCTCAAACTGAGACTTGAATACTGCGCGGTACAGAAACAGGAGACACATTTTCTACAAGGGGAAGCAGCGAGAAAGTCAAGGGACAATCGGGGTGAGCATTGTCCAAGTCCAAATCCTTAAGACCACCGGGATTGTGTGAAGGGGTGTTATGTTTTTTTTTAATTCATTCATGGGATGTGGGCATTGCTGGCGAGGCCGGCATTTATTGCCCATCCCTAATTGCCCTTGAGAAGGTGGTGGTGAGCCACCTTCTTGAACCACTGCAGTTCGTGTGGTGAAGGTTCTCCCACAGTGCTGTTAGGAAGGGAGTTCCAGGATTTTGACCCAGCGACGATGAAGGAACGGCGATATATTTCCAAGTCGGGATGGTGTGTGACTTGGAGGGAAATGTGCAGGTGTTGTTGTTCCCATGTGCCTGCTGCTCTTGTCCTTCTAGGTGGTAGAGGTCGCGAGTTTGGGAGGTGCTGTCGAAGAAGCCTTGGCGAGTTGCTGCAATGCATCCTGTGGATGGTACACACTGCAGCCACTGTGCGCCGATGGTGAAGGGAGTGAATGTTTAGGGTGGTGGATGGGGTGCCAATCAAGCGGGCTGCTTTGTCCTGGACGGTGTCGAGCTTCTTGAGTGTTGTTGGAGCTGCACTCATCCAGGCAAGTGGAGAGTATTCCATCACATTCCTGACTTGTGCCTTGTGGATGGTGGAAAGGCTTTGGGGAGTCAGGAGGTGAGTCACTCGCCGCAGAATACCAAGCCTCTGACCTGCTCTTGTAGCCACAGTATTTATATGGCTGGTCCAGTTAAGATTCTGGTAAATGGTGACCCCCAGGATGTTGATGGTGGGGGATTCGGCAATGGTAATGCCGTTGAATGTCAAGGGGAGGTGGTTAGACTCTCTCTTGTTGGAGATGGTCATTGCCTGGCACTTGTCTGGCATGAATGCTACTTGCCACTTATCAGCCCAAGCCTGGATGTTGTCCAGGTCTTGCTGCATGCGGGCACGGACTGCTTCATTATTTGAGGGGTTGCGAATGGAACTGAACACTGTGCAATCATCAGCGAACATCCCCATTTCTGACCTTATAATGGGGGGAAAGTCATTGATGAAGCAGCTGAAGATGGTTGGGCCTAGGTCACTGCCCTGAGGAACTCCTGCAGCAATGTCCTGGGGCTGAGATGATTGGCCACCAACAACCACTACCATCTTCCTTTGTGCTAGGTATGGCTCCAGCCACTGGAGAATTTTCCCCTTGATTCCCATTGACTTCAATTTTACTCGGGCTCCATGGTGCCACACTCGGTCAAATGCTGCCTTGATGTCAAGGGCAGTCACTCTCACCTCACCTCTGGAATTCAGCTCTTTTATCCATGTTTGGACCAAGGCTGTAATGAGGTCTGGAGCCGAGTGGTCCTGGCAGAACCCAAACTGAGCATTGGTGAGCAGGTTATTGGTGAGTAAGTGCCGCTTGATAGCACTTTCGATGACACCTTCCATCACTTTGCTGATGATCGAGAGGCAGGATTGGATTTGTCCTGCTTTTTGTGGACAGGACCTACCTGGGCAATTTTCCACATTGTCGGGTAGATGCTAGTGTTGTAGCTATACTGGAACAGCTTGGCTAGAGGCGCAGCTAGTTCTGGAGCACAAGTCTTCAGCACTACAGCCGGGATGTTGTCAGGGCCCATAGCCTTTGCTGTATCCAGTGCACTCAGCCGTTTCTTGATATCACGTGGAGTGAATCGAATTGGCTGAAGACTGGCTTCTATGATGGTGGGGATATCGGGATCATCCACTCGGCACTTCTGGCTGAAGATGGTTGCAAACACTTCAGCCTTATCTTTTGCACTCACGTGCTGGACTCCGCCATCATTGAGGATGGGGATGTTTGCAGAGCCTCCTCCTCCCGTTAGTTGTTTAATTGTCCACCACCATTCACGACTGGATGTGGCAGGACTGCAGAGCTTTGATCTGATCCGTTGGTTGTGGAATCGCTTAGCTCTGTCTATAGCATGTTGCTTCTGCTGTTTAGCATGCATGTAGTCCTGAGTTGTAGCTTCACCAGGTTGGCACCTCATTTTTAGGTACACCTGGTGCTGCTCCTGGCATGCTCTTCTACACTCCTCATTGAACCAGGGTTGATCCCCTGGCTTGTTAGTAATGGTAGAGTGAGGAATATGCCGGGCCATGAGGTTACAGATTGTGCTGGAATACAATTCTGCTGCTGCTGATGGCCCACAGTGCCTCATGGGTGCCCAGTTTTGAGCTGCTAGATCTGTTCTGAATCTATCCCATTTAGCACGGTGGTAGTGCCACACAACACGTTGGATGGTGTCCTCAGTGCGAAGACGGGACTTCGTCTCCACCAGGACTGTGCGGTGGTCACTCCTACCAATACTGTCATGGACAGTTGCATTTGCGACAGTGGATTGGTGAGGACAAGGTCAAGTAAGTTTTTCCCTCATGCAGGAGTTGGACTCCTCCATCCTCTGCTCGATTGTGGAGAGTGCATGTGGCACCTGTTCCAGCACCTCGCAAATGTGCTGCTGTCCCTCGATCATTCTCCTTTTAAAGGATGGCCCCCAGGGTTCAGCATCTGTGTCCAGCTGAGCAGAGCCTGGAGAAGAGTGTTCCCACCAACGCGGACTCTCTGCAGCTGGCCCTGCCACCAGTGTCTGCTCGTGCTCAGTGTGTGGTAACTCACCAGGTGCCAACCCAACTAACTGAGGACTAGGACCCCCCGAGGTGTGTGTATCTGCGCTGGTGGATGGCTCGCTCAGATGTGACGGTGCCCCCTCAGAGGCCAGGAGCTCCTCTGAGGAATCGCCCTCTGCTGTCACAGCGGTTGCTGAAGGGCCTGTAAGAGAACAGAAGGCACTATTAAGCATCATCACAGATGTGTCATGTTGTGATGAGCATACTGAGCTGCTGAGGGCATGTTAACATCAATTCATATTGTGTGTGATGAATGTTAAAATTATGTCACCAGATGTTTGTCAGGTGACAGTCTCGCCGTCCCCGACGGACAGGCACTCGAGGGTTCGGCTGAGCTCCAGCGCCTCCTGCTCCGCATCTGTGAGGACGACGATTTGATGCGGCCCCCCTCCGGTCCTCGCCCTCTCCTGTGCATTCTGGGCTCTCTTCATCTATAAAGGGAGAAAGTAGAGATGCGTGAGTGAGGGACGGTGACGTGGCCAACCGATGAATGCATTGGTTTGGGTGAGGCTGACCATGAAAGAGATGCATCAGAGGGTGAGTATGAGACAGAGCCATGAGATTGTATGAAGATTGGGTTGAGTGCTAGTGGTGGGGTGACTAATGGGGAGGTGAGTAAGTGCTGAGGAAGTGCAGGTAAACTGAGGATGAGCGTTAAGTGGGTGTGAGGAGTGATGTGATAGAGGAGTGTGGGCAGTGCAGAATGAGTTGTGGGGTGGGGGCGGTGATGTGGAAGGCGGAGTGTAGGAGAATGAGTAAGTGTACTCACTTTGACTGACCTAGTTAGGTCATTGAAGCGCTTCCTGCACTGGATCCAGGTGCGGGAGATGTTGCTGCTGCTGCTGACCTCCTCTGCCACCTCGAGCCGGGCCTTCTTGGTGGCAGAGGCAGGCAACTTCTTCCTGTCCGCCGGGTAGAACACATCCCTCCTCCTCCTCACCCCATCCAGTAGGACCTGGAGTGAGGCATCGTTAAATCTTGGAGCAGCCTTGCCCCTGTGCTGCTCCACTGCGGTCTGTGGGTGTTTACTCCAGGAGCAGCCATTGGAGGACTGCCCCTTTAAATAGAGCTCCTCCAGCTGACAGCCTGTGATGCGGGTGCGCAGTCCGCCCGCTGCGCAGCTTTCGGACGGCAAACCCGGAAGCCACGTTAAGTGGCTCTGATTTACCCGCGATCACGTGGGAAACGGAAAGATTTTATTGGGCGGGTTACTCACACACCCAGTCACCCCCTGCTGCCATCCCATCTCCCCGCTAATATCAGGGCCTATGAGTTCAATCATTGTGGTGCCAAAGGCAGGTTGTAAAACACCATGTGGTCATTAACTGCTGCTTTATGTATGAACCACAAGGTGTCATACCTGCCTTTCAAATTCAGACCAAAGTGATCTTAATCACGATCTGACAAGTTAATTATGGATGTGGAAGGCCATCTTAGTTCGTTCATCCAGAAAAACCCTTCACACCCCCCATTGCTGCAGCTAATTTTTTTCTTAATTGATTCCAGGGTTTTCCATTCCATGTGTTGATTACTCTTTGTGTAAAGAAGAATTTCCCGATTTCAGTCTTAAATTGACCTTTTATTAGTTTGATTCTGTGTCCTGTTTTCATGCTGTTTTTGCCAAGAGTTTTGGCAATGTCATTTTTACCTGGTGTAATTTACATTAACAGCATGGATATTCCTACAGGAATAACTTTATATTTCTATTAGTCGATCTCCTGTGGCGTTGCACATGGGGAGCCAAGGCCAAGTGCAGTCTTCAAACGTATTGGGATCCTAAAACAGGCATTTGGACCCTGATTAGTATATTGAAGGGGCCTAATTCCTGCTTCAGATCACGCTTAGAAATCGCTCCCTCCAATGCAAATCTTTTGCTCAAAAATCGAGCATGACGAGGAACAATTTCTCCCCCATATATTGTGTTCTTAAACTCATATAAAGCTTTGATTTTATATTATTATTAGTAAACAGTAATGCAGCTGTGATTTTCCGATAAGCCACCCACTCCATGCAAGGCTCCAGCAGTGGCACAGGACCTCAGAATGTTCTGCCCATGGCGTCTTACACACTCTTCCCATTTTCTTTCCCAGGACCTCGAAACTTAGGAATTCTTTACCTCCCTCAGTCATCCCTCTCTCTTGCAATCCTAAATCTTTTGATCGCTGTCACATAATCACCATTTCTTGACTTACCTCATCCTCTGTCCTATTCCTTGCAACCTTGCTGGTGTCCCACACTGAGATCTTGGTCTTTCACCTTTATGGTTCAGACATAAAGAATACCCAATTGAAAGAAAGAACAAATGAAAGAACTTGCATTGATATTGTGCCTTTTGCGACCTCAGGACGTCCCAAAGCACTTTACAGCCAATGAAATACTTTTTGAAGTATAGTCACTTGTCATGTAGAAAACACAGCAGCCAATCAGCTACCTAGCCAGCCTGTGCTGTCTGTGGTATTGTAACTTATTGATGAGTTACAGTTTTAAAAATAAGGGAAATTTAGGAGGGAAAACGTGACTTTCAGCTTAATTATATAAGTCTAAAAGTCCCGTGGTTTATGGGTGGCAGAAATCCAACACAGAGGGGCAGGAATTTGAACTGTTTCTATTGGTTTCTGCACCTTTGTGGCTCCAAAGAGAAATTTCAATGAAGGGGTGATTCTTCTGCCCACCCTTGGGGCGGGACTGGTAGGATCATTGGCTCCGTGGAAATCCTGCCAGTTCTGTTTCCTGTACAGCCAGTGGTACGTACGCATGAAGCAGGCGTACTTGCTGTACAGAGCCACAAGTGGGGCCAGCAATGCTTTATTCAAATATAAATTGATCCAAGAGAGATTGATAGCCATTTTGGGTATTGTCAGACCAGAGAGAGCACCTTTGGAGCAATTGCTGATTCAGGCCAAACTGACCTGCACCACCCCCCAAAATGCCACTCCGAAATCCCATGGGGAGGGTGCCCAGTAGCACCGTTAATGGCATGGGGCGGTCGCCTGCCCCTAATATTCAAATGACCCTGACACTGAGATGTGGGCCAAGGCCAAATGGGCAGGCAGAAGACGTGCCCAACTGCACTTCCGTTGGTGCAGAACTGGGACCTCAATTTCTAGGCCACAACCCTGTAAACCCATTAAAGAACACTACTGCCAAAGATTACAAGGAATTCAGAAAATTTACAGCTTCTGTGTCCAACATTATTTTTCTATGGCTTTAAGATAGAATGTATCACACAATTGTAGGAGCCAATTTATTACCACAGATATACAACATTTTATGTAAGTTAATTTTCTTATAGTCCTATGGATCTCACCTTTCAGCTGATTTCATGCTTAATACAATACCTGTTTTAACAGGAACTCACTGTTAGTCCTGTTCAAACATGCAAACCTAGACAACCAACAAAAAAGCTGACATAGCTCCCCAAAATCTGACAACTCAAAAATAACCCTGATTCTAAGCTTATGACATGTGAAAATAACTAGTTACACTGAAAGTGCAGTGGGACACTATCCCTCTGACACTCTCCAATGTGTGCTGAAGACATCAAGAAAACTCAATCAGGCAAGCTATCCACAGGGCCACTGCCTCCTGTAGTACTGTACCATGTGATGACTTGGAGCTTCAAAAAAAAGCAGAGTAATGGGGAAATCTGATGGGGGTAATATGTAAATTTCAGCTTAGCTGTAAACATCCTATAAAAACTGATGGCAAGCCTCAAAAACAAAGACTTGCATTTAATTGATGTGCAGCTGATCAATGATATACAATGCAGGTCTGACCGGTAAATGCACAGCTTCCAGGGATAACCTATGGCTCCCTCACACTCACTCAAATCTGAATATTGCGCTCATCAATGGTGAAACACTTCTCAACTCCAGTTGATGGACAATTAAATCAAACAATAATAATAATAACAGGGACTATGAGACCATCACACACCGACTGGTCCTCTCAAACATACGGCCTCCTAACAACAGGCAATATTGCAGCAAAGAATCTCCTTGAGGAAAATCCAGGAGGTGCCACAACTATATACTTTTCAAAGGTATTTGGGGAACGCCTCAAATTGAGAACCTATAATAATTAAAATTGGACTATTTGAGGTTTATTTACGACTATTCAAAGTTCAACTGTGTTCATATAATCTTAGTTTTGAAGTGTCTGTCCTACTGAAAATAAAAGCACGATGCACGCACAGCTCAACTCTTTTTGTTTCACCATTGCACTTACCAGAACGGAATATTTCTTTGTCTGTCACGCAATTTGCTTCCATGGCTTAGAGCCAAGTACCAATTATGGGTGGAAATTGCCAAAGCCCTGCAGCAAAGTGGCGCAAAGCCTCAGATTGTTCTGCTCATTTTTTGTTGTTTTTGTATAATGAGGCAGGTGCACCTCACTCAGCAAAGGAGGAAATTAGTTGGCCTGGGTTCGAACTGAAGATGGTATCTAATGAGCCCTCATGAAAATGTGTAGGAGTATGCTCTGGAATTCCCTCCCTAAACCTCTCTGCCTCACTACCTTTCTCTCCTCCTTTAAGACGCTCCTTAAAACCCACCTCTTTGTTCAAGCACCTGTCCTAATATCTCCTTATGTGTCTCGGTGTCATTGTTTGTCCGATAACGCTCCTGTAAAGCGTCTTGGGACATTTTAGTACGTTCAAGGCGCTATATAAATGCAAGTTGTTGTTATTGTAATGTCCGGTGAGGTCAGGGTGAGGCTCACCGCCACCTTCTCAAGGGCGATTAGGGATGGGCAATAAATGCCGGCCTCGCCAGCGACGCCCACATCCCATGAACGAATAAAAAAAATATGAAATGACGGGCAGGAAAAGACCATCTGGTCCATCGAGCCTGTCCCGCACTATGATGGCCCGGGGACTAAACACTTCCTCCCTCCCTCCCTCCTAACCCCCCTCTCCCCGCAGCAATGTAATCTCTTGGGAGAGGGAAAAAACAAAGAAAAAACCCAGTTATGATGATCCCACAATTTATTATCCCGGTGACACTCACTTAAATGGTGAAAGGGAAGCCTGGGAGTGCCCCGGTGTGTAGCATTGATAAGGGTATCGAGGATTTAAACTTTAAATGGCCAGTTTCATTACTGTAATCAACTATAGAGTGATTGATTGCCGTACGGAGACCGACCTATTGAAAAATGGGCCACTTAAAAAAAATATTGATCCTGAAGCACAGCCAGCCCACTTGCAGTGTTGTGTAAATACATAGGAACAGAAGTAGGCCATTCAGCCCCTCGATCCTATTCCGCCATTCAATTAGATCATGGCTGATCTGAATCTGAATTCCATTTATCTGCCTTGGTTCCGTAACATTTAATAATATTGCCTAACAAAAATCTATCAATCTCACTTTTGAAATTTTCAATTGACCTAGCCTCAACAGCATTTTGGGGGAAGAGAGTTCCAGATAGTTCCAGATTTCCAGATAGTGTGGGTGCCTGCCTGAAATATGCAAATGTCGCTCACTCTGGAAAATGATCTGGGATCTGGCTCGCAAATAAGGTGGAAGCCCTACAGAGTATTCACCGCTGTTTTGCAGCCAGGAAATTTGGGGCTGTTATCTCCCTCAATTCTTCCTCCCTCCCAGAATATATACGTTTGTAAAACCCAAGCTTGACGTATCACATCTTTGCTCCGTCTTTTTCAACCTGAGGTCCCACACTGTGGACATAAGTCTCCCACTTAGGTTTCTCAATAATAATTAAAGTACTCAGTACTCTATTAGAGAAGTGAATTTTAAGTTAAAAGCAAGTTATACTGTGATGGACACATTGAGAACAATTACAGCAGGAGAACTTGAGTGCCAGGCAGCCCTGGAAGTCTTACAGAAAATTGAAGTGTAAATGGTCCAACAGTTCACAATGCTGAAGTCGAACCACTTTTTCCTGTACAAAAATCACAGCTTCAAACATTACAACTTAGATTAAATCTGTCATCAATATATATTGGTTACTTGCAATCGTATGTGCGAATCAGTATGTTAACCTTTAAGGGTTGTCAGCAGTGCAATCAAATGACACTTAATTACCAATAACCTGCTCACCGATACTCATTTTGCGTTCTGCCAGGACCACCCAGCTCCAGACCGCATTGCGGCCTTGGCCCAAACATGGACATAAGAGCTGAATTCCAGAGGTGAGGTGAGAGTGACCGCCCTTGATGTCAAAGCAGCATTTGACCGAGTGTGGCACCAAGGAGCCCTAGTAAAATTGAAGTCAATGGGGAGCAGGGAGAAAACTCTCCAGTGGCTGGAGTCGTATCTGTGCACTAAGGAAGATGGTAGTGGTTGTTGGAGGTGAATCATCTCAGCCCCAGGACATTGCTGCAGGAGTTCCTCAGGGCAGTGTCCTAGGCCCAACCATCTTCAGCTGCTTCATCAATGACCTTTCCTCCAGCATAAAGTCAGAAGCAGGGCTGTTCGCTGATGATTGCACAGTGTTCAGTTCCATTCACAACCCCTCAAATAATGAAGCAGTCCGAGCCCGCATGCAGAAAGACCTGGACAACATCGAGGCTTGGGCTGATAAGTGGCAAGTAACATTCATGCCACACAAGTGCCAGGCAATGGCCATCTCCAACAAAAGAGAGTCTAACCACCTCCCCTTGACATTCAATGGCATTACCATCGCCGAATCCCCCACCATCAACATCCTGTGGGTTGTCATTGACCAGAAACAACTGGACCAGCCAAATAAATGCCATGGCTACTACAGCAGGCCAGAGGCTGGGTATTCTGTAGCCAGTCGCTCACTTCCTGACTCCCCAAAGCCTCCTACAAGGCATAAGTCAGGAGTGTGATGGAATACTCTCCACTTGTCTGGATGGGTGCAGCTTCAAAAACTCTCAAGAAGCTCGACACCATCCAGGACAAAGTAGTCCGCTTGATCGGCACCTCATCCACCACCCTAAACATCCATTCCCTCCAGCATTTCACGGGAACAATTATCAAACAAAATTTGATACTGAGTCACATAAAAAGATATTAGAACAGGTGACCAAAAGCTTGGTCAAAGAGGTAAGTTTTAAGGAGTTTCTTAAAGGAGGAGAGAGAGGTAGAGAGGCGGAGATGTTTAAGGAGGGAATTCCAGAGCTTAGAGTCAGGCAGTTGAAGGCACGGCTGCCAATGGTGGAGCGAAGAAAATCAGTGATATGCAAGAGGGCCGAATTGGAAGACCGCAGAGATCTTGCTGGAGGAGGTTACAGAGAGAGGGAGGAGTGAGGGATTTGAAAACAAGGATGAGAATTTTAAAATCGAGGCGTTGCTGGATCGGTAGCCAACATAGGTCAGAGAGCACAGGGGTGATAGGTGAATGGGACTTGGTGCAAGTTAGAATGCGGGCAGCAGAGGTTTGGATGAGCTCAAGTTTATGGAAGGTACGAGGTGGGAGGCTGGCCAGAAGAGCATTGTATAGTAGAGCCTAGAGGTTACAAAGGCATGGATGAGGGTTCCAGCAGCAGATGAGTTGAGGCACGGGCGGAGGCACAGATATTACGAAGGTGGAAGTTGGCAGTCTTGGTGATGGAGAGGTGTGGGGACGGAAGCTTGGCTCACAGTCAAATAGGACGTCAAGGTTGCGAACAGGCTGGTTCAGCCTCAGGCAGTGGCCAGAGGGAGGGACTGTAGTGAAATAGGGAGGTACCCTATTTTTTCTCAGTATTGAAAATACAACCTGTCTATGCAGTTCACGCCTTTGCACCTTTAAGTAGCATGGCAACTGTGGGGATGGTTGATAATCCAATTTGTCGATGTCAAACACGCTTTAAAAGAGTTCTAGTGATAACAAGTGAGAGTTATTGCTCAAGTATTAAGTTTCTCTAAAGCAGTAATTCACCCCAGTTATATTGCCAGGGAACTCGGAAGGAATGGGTCCATTGTGCATGCTCAAAATATGCAGATGTACAATTACCATAAATTCACATTCAGGATTTTCTCATTTTCACTGTGAACCTTCCCCAGTGTTGAAGGAAGATCCATATAGGCTGACAATGTGACCATATAGGCTGACAATGATGTGACCACATAGGCTGACAATGATGTGACCATATAGGCTGACAATGATATGACCACATAGGCTGACAATGATGTGACCACATAGGCTGACAATGATGTGACCATATAGGCTGACAATGTGACCATATAGGCTGACAATGATGTGACCACATAGGCTGACAATGATGTGACCATATAGGCTGACAATGTGACCACATAGGCTGACAATGATGTGACCATATAGGCTGACAATGATGTGACCACATAGGCTGACAATGATGTGACCATATAGGCTGACAATGTGACCACATAGGCTGACAATGATGTGACCATATAGGCTGACAATGATGTGACCACATAGGCTGACAATGATGTGACCACATAGGCTGACAATGATGTGACCATATAGGCTGACAATGATGTGACCATATAGGCTGACAATGATGTGACCATATAGGCTGACAATGTGACCACATAGGCTGACAATGATGTGACCATATAGGCTGACAATGTGACCACATAGGCTGACAATGATGTGACCATATAGGCTGACAATGATGTGACCACATAGGCTGACAATGATGTGACCACATAGGCTGACAATGATGTGACCATATAGGCTGACAATGATGTGACCACATAGGCTGACAATGATGTGACCACATAGGCTGACAATGATGTGATCATATAGGCTGACAATGTGACCACATAGGCTGACAATGATGTGACCATATAGGCTGACAATGATGTGACCATATAGGCTGACAATGATGTGACCACATAGGCTGACAATGATGTGACCACATAGGCTGACAATGATGTGACCACATAGGCTGACAATGATGTGACCACATAGGCTGACAATGATGTGACCACATAGGCTGACAATGATGTGACCACATAGGCTGACAATGATGTGACCATATAGGCTGACAATGATGTGACCATATAGGCTGACAATGTGACCATATAGGCTGACAATGATGTGACCACATCGGCTGACAATGATGTGACCATATAAGAACATAAGAAATTGGAGCAGGAGTAGGCCAATCGGCCCCTCGAGCCTGCTCCGCCATTCAATAAGATCATGGCTGATCTGATCCCAACCACAAATCTAAAGAACACAAGAAGTCGGAGCAGGACCCGGCCACATAGCCCCTGGGCCCTCTCCGCCACCCACAGGGCATTGACCGATCCGAACTCAGCTTCATGTCCAATTTCCTGCCCGCTCCCCATAACCCCTAATTCCCTTTACTTCTAGGAAACTGTCTATTTCTGTTTTAAATTTATCTAATGATGTAGCTTCCACAGCTTCCTGGGGCAGCAAATTCCACAGACCTACCACCCTCTGAGTGAAGAAGTTTCTCCTCATCTCAGTTTTGAAAGAGCAGCCCCTTATTCTAAGATTATGCCCCCTAGTTCTAGTTTCACCCATCTTTGGGAACATCCTTACTGCATCCACCCGATCAAGACCCTTCACAATCTTATATGTTTCAATAAGATCGCCTCTCATTCTTCTGAACTCCAATGAGTAGAGTCCCAATCTACTCAACCTCTCCTCATATGTCCGCCCCCTCATCCCCGGGATTAACCGAGTGAACCTTCTTTGTACTGCCTCGAGAGCAAGTATGTCTTTTCTTAAGTATGGAGACCAAAACTGTATGCAGTATTCCAGGTGCGGTCTCACCAATACCTTATATAACTGCAGCAATACCTCCTTGTTTTTATATTCTATCCCCCTAGCAATAAAAGCCAACATTCCGTTGGCTTTCTTGATCACCTGCTGCACCTGCATACTAACTTTTTGATTTTCTTGCACTAGGACCCCCAGATCCCTTTGTACTGCAGTACTTTCCAGTCTCTCGCCATTAAGAAAATAACTTGCTCTCTGATTTTTCCTGCCAAAGTGCATAACCTCACATTTTCCAATATTATATTGCATCTGCCAAATCTCCGCCCACTCACCCAGCCTGTCTATATCCCCTTGCAGGTTTTTTATGTCCTCCTCACTCTCTACTTTCCCTCCCATCTTTGTATCATCTGCAAATTTTGATATGTTGCACTCGGTCCCCTCCTCCAAATCGTTAATATAGATTGTAAAGAGTTGGGGACCCAGCACCGAGCCCTGTGGAACACCACTGGTTACTGGTTGCCAGTCCGAAAATGAACCATTTATCCCAACTCTCTGCTTCCTGTTGGATAACCAATCCTCCACCCATGCCAGAATATTACCCCCAATCCCGTGATTTTTTATCTTAAGTAATAATCTTTTATGTGGCACCTTGTCGAATGCCTTCTGGAAGTCTAAATACACTACGTCCACTGGTTCCCCTTTATCCACCCTATACGTTATATCCTCGAAGAACTCAAGCAAATTTGTCAGACATGACTTCCCCTTCATAAAGCCATGCTGACTTTGTCCTATTAAATTATGCTTATCTAAATGTTCCGTTATAGGCTGACAATGTGACCATATAGGCTGACAATGATGTGACCACATAGGCTGACAATGATGTGACCATATAGGCTGACAATGTGACCACATAGGCTGACAATGATGTGACCATATAGGCTGACAATGTGACCACATAGGCTGACAATGATGTGACCATATAGGCTGACAATGATGTGACCATATAGGCTGACAATGATGTGACCACATAGGCTGACAATGTGACCACATAGGCTGACAATGATGTGACCACATAGGCTGACAATGTGACCATATAGGCTGACAATGATGTGACCATATAGGCTGACAATGTGACCACATAGGCTGACAATGATGTGACCATATAGGCTGACAATGTGACCATATAGGCTGACAATGATGTGACCATATAGGCTGACAATGTGACCATATAGGCTGACAATGTGACCATATAGGCTGACAATGTGACCATATAGGCTGACAATGTGACCATATAGGCTGCGTGGTGGGCTGAGAGCTTAGCCAACTGAGAACAAGGAGGAAACTTATCAGCAGGAGGAAGAGGAATTGAAGACAGCACTTATGTAGCAGACAAAATTTGTAATGGAGTTATGTAAAGAACCCGTTGTTACTTATACCAAGTGCAGCAAACATCAGAAATTGAAAGATAAAATTGAAATGAGAAACAGTTTTAGACAGTTAAAGGAGGAGAAGAAAGAGACATCCCTTTTCCACTGTTACAAGCTACAGCATTTCTTTTGTTTTTATATGTGTGTGACGCTGTTTGTTTTGTGGAGCTGCTGCTTTCCCCACAGTTTGCAGTGTTAAGCTTTTGCAAGCCTTAGCTTAGTTAACATTAAGATATTTCAATCTGTTTTTCTTGCAAGAGCTAATTTTTCCTCGGTTATATTCGGTCGATTTATAAGTTATCTGCAAGGCATGTTGAAGAAAGAAGATGACTTGTAACCTACTGAGTCCTAACTTTTGTTGCATATATGTATACCTGTATCTTTGGGTCTGACTGAATTGGAGTAAATGATGCTAACTAACCTGAGTTTACAGACCGAGTATCTGATCAAATTATTAAATTATGAATACTGGTTTTCTGTAGTGGCCACTGCAGAAAACTGGTTAAGTAAATTATGTGAGCACTCCCTGGTTCTTTACCCAGAGTTTGGTGAGAATGTGGAACTCGCTAACACATAGGCTACTTGAGGCGAATAGCATAGATGCATTTAAGGGGCAGCTGGATAAACACATGAGGGAGAAAGGAATAAAAGGTTATGCTGATAGGGTTAGATGAAGAGGGGTGGAAGGAGGCTCGTGTGGAACATAGCATGGACCAGTTGGGCTGAATGATTTGTTTCTGTGCTGTACATTCTATGTAATTCTATGTATGTAATGTAGCAATTGGCACTTCTGAGTTCATCACCCATAACAAGGATATCAATAATTGAAGGTGGATGAGAGTAAATAAGGAGTGAATGTTGAGTGTAATTAAGATAACTGTTGTTGTGTTAAGTAACGGAGAATGTGAATACGGTCGACAGCTAAGAAAAACTAGTTAAGGTACAATACATTAATTTCAACTTAATATGGTGCCCCCAAAATCTTGGGAGATTTAAGGTGATTCTGCATTGCCTCAAATCCTTGTGTGCACATGAGACAGGGCTCGAAAGCACTGCTTTTCATTTTAAATGAGATGAACAAACTAAAATTCTCTATTCCCCAACAGAGGTTTACAGAAATATGTAGGGTAATAATATCCAGATTGTTCACAACTTCGGCGTCCTATTCGATCATGAACTAAGCTTCCAACCCTATTATCTTCTCCATCACAAAGACCGCCTACTTCGACCCATGTAACATCGCCTGTCTCTGTCCCTGCCTCAGCCCATCTGCTGCTGAAACCCTCATCCATATTTTTGCCGCCTCCAGAATCATCCTCACTGTGACTAGCCCCCTCCCCAGACGAGTAAAAAAAAACACAGAATGAACAAAGCAATTAAAGAATTTGACAGGGAAGCTTCACAGACTTGGGCTACTGCCCAACTAGGTTGTTTTATGTCAATAGTTGAGCCTGCAATCCAATAATTGACATCACTTTATGATGTCTCTGCCCAACCTTACAGCTAGTCTAAGGTCTTATTGTTCTCCAACAAATGCAATAGCATGTGAAGTATTCTTGCCTCTCAGGGAAATGCTGTCACGGTAAAGATTTTAGAACTCATCACGAAGATATCCTTGGAATTCAATGCATGTAGTCATACAAAGACCTGAAAAACAGAATGTTATAGCATTCAAAGTAAAGTAGAGTAGTGTGTGAATTAATAAAGGAAAGCCAGCACGTATTTGTTGAAGGCAAATCATGATTAACTTTTTTGATTGAGTTTTTTGATGAGGTAACACATACGGTTCATGAAGGGCAATGTGTTTGATGTTGTTTTTAAGGAATTTCAAAAGACATTTGATAAAGTGCCACATAATAGGCTTGTTAGCAAAATTGAAGCCTATGGAATAAAAGGGGCAGTGGCAGCATGGATACAAAATTGGCTAAGTGACAGGAAACAGAGAATAGAGGTGAACGGTTGTTTTTCGGGCTGGAGAGAGGTGTACAGTGGTGTTCCCCGGGGGTCAGTACAAGGACCACTGCTTTTTTTGATATATATTAATGACTTGGACTCGGATGTACAGGGCACAATTTCAAAATGTGCAGATGAAACAAAACTTGGAAGTGTAGTAAACTGTGAGGAGGATAGTGATAGACTTCAAGAGGACATAGACAGGCTGGTGGAATGGGCGGCACGTGGCAGATGAAATTTGACACAGAGAACTGCGAAGTGATACATTTTGACAGGAAGAACGACGAGAGGCAATATAAACTAAATTGTACAATTCTAAAGGAGGTGCAGGAACAGAGAGACCTGGGGGTATATGAGCACAAATCTTTGAAGGTGGTAGGACAGGTTGAGAAAACAGTTAAAAAAGCATACGGGATCTTGGGCTTTATAAATAGACATGATGTGGAGATGCTGGTGATGGACTGGGGTGGACAAATGTAAGGAATCTTACAACACTAGGTTATAGTCCAACAAATTTATTTTAAAATCACAAGCTTTCGGAGATTATCCCCTTCGTCATTCACAGGGTGGTGAACCTGTGGAATTCTCTACCACAGAAGGCAGTGGAGGCCAAGTCATTAGATGTATTCAAGAAGGAGATAGATATATTTCTTAATGCTAAAGGGATCAAGGGATATGGGAAAAAAGCGGGAACAGGGACTGAGTTAGACAATCAGCCATGGTCATTTTGAATGGCGGAGCAGGCCTGAAGGGCCGAATGGCCTACTCTTCCTCCTATTTTCTATGTTTCTATGGAATTGGATAAATACTTGAAGGGAAAAAATTTGCAGGGCTACGAGGAAGAGAGGGGGAATTGGGACTAACTGGATTGCTCTTACAAAGAGCAGGCACGGGCTTGATGGGCCAAATGGCCTCCTTCTGTGCTGTAACCATTCTATGTTCTATGAGGAACCTAAAAATAGCACTCTCCTAATGGCTGTTTGGATATATGCACCATCAAGTGTGGTACTGAGCCATACTAACCAGAGAGGTACTAACAAACTCCCGATCAGTATTGTGATAGCTGGTCTCAACCAGACCTCATGACATTCTAAGCTAGGGAGGGTAAAAATCACTATCCAGTAACTCCTGTTAGAGAATTGCATGGATATTGAGTGAAGACAGGATTGGGCTTGGCTACATTGCCCTCCATAGTTGAATAATCTTGTGATACTATCTAACTTCACATAAAGAATTACCACTTTGGCAAGGTATCCAGGGGTTGAAGATAACTGTGGAATTATATTCTAGCATACAAGTCAGCATTTATAGGAACATAGGAACAGGAGTAGGCCATTCAGCCCCTTGAGCCTGTTCCCCCATTCAATGAGATCATGGCTGATCTGTACCTCAACTCCATTTACCCACCTTTGCTCCATGTCCCTTGATACCCTTACCCAACAAAAATCTATCAATCTCAGGCTTGAAAATTTCAATTGACTTTTGGGAAAGCAAGTTCCAGATTTCTACCTACTCTTTGTGTGAAAAAGTGCTTCCTGAATTCACTCCGAAATGGCCTAACTCTAATTTTCAGATTATGCTCCCTTGTTCTAGATTCCCCCACCAGAGGAAATAGATTCTCTGAATCTCCCTATCAAATCCTTTTGCCATTTTAAACACCTCGATTAGATCACTCCTCAAACTTCTGATCTCATGGAAATACAAGCCAAATTTATGCAATCTGTCCTCATAATTTAACCCTTTGTGTCCTGGTATCACTCTGGTGAATCTGTGTGGTACCCCATTGTCAGGCCAGGAAGGGAATAAAGGAGAGAAAATTGGAAAAAAATGAGACTGACTTGTGCAGCAGTAACTATCTCATACAATAAATCTATGAGAAGAGAGGCTAAACTTTCTGATCAGATATCCAATCAGTTAGTATAATTAGCACCTACTCTGAACTCACCTAGTATGCTGAACACACCCGATTTTGCAGAATCAGCTTCATTAACATAGTTTGGGCAAGCTTCTGCCCTTATTAGGGCTTGGTGTTGGGAGCTCACCAGAGGGGAAATGGAAAGTCACATATAAAAAGCCCTTAAAAGGATTCTTACAAGGGATGATGTGTAGTTTAAAGTGATTGGATCCACGTAAAGGTGAGTGGCTACACACATGGGTTAAAAATGGTTGCAATTACAAGGGTTGTTAATACGTCTAATGTATATTTCAGCCTTTGGCTAATAAAAATGACTGGCTAAATCTGCTCACTGGCACAATAAATGTGGAGGCAGGAAATCGAGTCTGTGTCCATGTAAGGTTGCAGCCCTCCTCACCCCCCGTTTGCTGACAGGTGAAGTAGAGCTTGTGCAGAATGAGGTGGAAGTGAAGCAAATAGTCCTGCTTTCTACTCTAAGGCACCTTCCCCAGAGGACAGTATTGTAGCATGTTTGGAAGGAGACAGAGGAAGAGGTATTGAGGGTGCAGTTGACTGTTCAAGCCACTGGCAATGCCAGCCCTATGATGCATTTCAGTTGCAGTTGTCCTTTCAGCTGATGACACAGCTCTGTGTCTGGTTGTCTGCTGGCCTACAGCCTGTGTAGCCAGTTCATTGCCAGTGGTCATTGCTAAGCAGATGCACCTCTGCCCGCAAGTGTGGGTGAAGGGTCCCAGAAGGTGCATGCAATCTGTTTCCGATGCAACATAAAGAAGGAGGCACACCAAGCTCAGGAATGGCTGGTATGAGGCCCACTTGGAGGTCCAGGCCTGGGGCAGGCATTGTCGGGCTCTTGGGCCATGCAGGCAACCTAGATGAACCCTTAGTGGTGCAGGTGCCCACAGGAGCATGTCAACGTCAGCCAATTTTCAAATAATCTCATCATGTAGAGGGAAGAATCAGCAATAAGTAGAATTAGAAATTGACCAAATGCTTAACAAATTTTGTTTCACTTTTAAACTTTTGTTCACTTTCAGTGCACTTTATTAATGGTGGAGGACGGGGGAGAATCACATACAAGACATACCTGTTTTTCAATGCTGCAGACATGACTGTGAACTCACCCTGTAATTAGGGTTGCAAACTCTGATTGCACCTATTGTTGGAGGTGTCATCACATGACCTCCTGCCTCCAACTATCCCACCCCCACACTCTCCTGCCATTGGTCGCCCAACACGCCCATTCTTGGCCTTCCCAGGCCAAATGGAAAGCGAATGGACTCTTCATTACCCGATTAATTGATTCCTGACTGTCAGTCAAACAGCCCTTGAACCACAGAAACAATACAGCACGGAGGGGCCATTCGGCCCATCGTGTCCGCGCCCTTTATCCCCACGTCTGATATTTTTATAACGAATAAACAAAAGCATTCAAAGAAAATAAAAATGTTTTAATGCCTCTATGATTTTTCTCCTGGGCTGCTTGCAGCAGCTTCCTGGAGATTAATCGTTGATTCCTGGTGACTCCAGGGCAATCCTGGAGAGTTGGCAACTCTACGTGTAATAGAATATTCTTTAAAGTAATTACCCTGAACATGTATGTTGATATATAATTAAATGTTTTGTTGGTTTGTTGTTTCAAGATCCAACCTGTGGACTTTAATGAATGAGATGAAATGTCATGTAAATCTAAGTGCCTCTGGGCACTTCTTGAACTCAACTTTGTTTTGTCTAATTTAAAAAAACATTCCAAATTTTTGTGATTCTTCAACTGAATTGTGAATTTGGAAAATGTACACTTTCATACCACAGGGGAGAACTCGGTCTACACTTTGGCTCAGTGGGAGCACTCTTGCCTCTGAGTCAGAAGGTTGTGGGTTCAAGGAGATGGTAGGATGGGTGACTAAAAGCTCGGTCAAAGGAGCATCTTAAAAAGGAGGAGAGGGAGGTGGAGAGGCAGAGAGGTTTAGGGAGAGAATTCCAATGTTTAGGGCCCTGAACTTGAAATAAATGATAAGCATCTTGCTGACTGAAATATCCATGCTCTCATCAGTAATTAGTATATGAAATAGAGATTGGTGTAGCTCTGAAATAATTTCTGGATGGACAACACTGTTGAGTGATTCCAAAAATTCAAAGGCATAGTTTTTGCTAAGCCAGCTTGCTGGTTCCTGGAGATATTTATCCATGTGGTCATGTATATGTTGCACAGAGTTGTTCATTTGTTCTCCACGCAGTACATTGTCTATGAGAATCTTTATTCCATCTGGCTTCGATCACTGTCTCTCCATCAGATCCATCCTATTCTCTGTCAGCAGCAGTTTCCATTAACATTTTCTGCAAACCGAATCCCAGTGGGCGAGAATTTCTGTTTCTAAGGACAACCACAGCAGATTCATGTGATTTGCTTGATAAACGCCTCTTCATATAGTCTAACTTCCATCCATCTTCCCATTTCTTGCCAGTGGAGAAATCACCTGATATTTTTGCTCCAGCACACATTTTACAGATGAAGCCCACATCTGCACTATATTGGAATATCTCCCTCAGTTGTACACGGATCTTGCTTCCTGATTCATGAGATTCCACCTCTACAATTTCATCTAGCCGCTGTTCTTTGAATGCGTGACAGGATTTCTTCTTAGCGCTGGCTCCAATGTTGGCTGATGCTATTGCCTTCCGCTTAAACATGGGTATAACAGTGTGGTGTTGCAGTGACAAACGACTCCCGAGCTTTTTGTTGGATCAGCTTATTGACTCTGATTCAAACAGAAATAAATTGTGAGCAATCAGAATTTTTAAATAGAGTCGGAAAACAGCTATCAAATCAGTCAGTGTGAATTTGGGGCTAGGGAACAGTTTAATTAAAGATCCATCTCCCCCACCCCCCGCCGTTGAATCCTCAGCAGGGTTTAAAAAAACGATTGCATTACAATTGTACATCTTGCAGGTCTCATCAGTTTTGGCTGCCTCTATGTAGAAACCCCAATAAAACTCAGCCCCCAACGATTAGGCTTACACACGTGAAACCATACCGCAACAAGAATCATCATCTTAATACACCAAAGAGAAAAACCCAGCCTAGCCACAAAAAGGCCTGACCCCAACAACATTTTAAAGGTGGTGCAGGAACAGAGGGAGCTGGAGTGATCTCGAATGGTACAAGTCATTATTATCTGTACTTGCAAAGTTATAATGCAGGGACTGAGAGTGAACCTTACAGAAACTGGGCTCCTCAGCCTGTAAAGACGGCAACTGCGAGGATACCTGACTGAAGAACATCCTACCGCCCATGATTAATTATCACATCACATGCCCCGCCCCCCTGCCCCGAGTCATGACCTCCAGTTTTGGACTCTCCCACAAGTGAAAACATTTTCTCTGGATTATATATATCTGGAGGCACTTTTGTGACGGTGTTTCGGAGTCGCGAAGGTTGAGTTTTTAGAAAGTGTGGTTAGAAAACGTCATCAATAACTTCCCGACAATGCTGGTCCTTTAAAGGATGGACTGTGTGCTGCACTCTATCAGTGAGATTCCAACACTCTTAACATCGGCAATCTGAAGACCACACAGACTGAAACACACACTCACTCAGGTCAAACCAAAACAAAGGGGGAGAACATGGAAAGGCTCTCGACTTGGCCTCTCTTCAGAGGGCCAGATGTTTACGAGCAATCAAACCCACAGTAGTGACGTATAACGTTTATAGTTATCAGCGGGGGGTGAAGGAATGTAATGATTCTGTGCCCCCAGCCCTGCAGCAGACCTGATCACATCACTCCAATTGAACAATTGCCTCTGCTTATTACGGGGTCCATCAAGCAGTCAGTGGCTGTGCTGCCGGATCAAACAGTGAGGACCAGATACAACCCTTTCACAATTCAGTGGTCGTGTGAGAGATAAGAGCAGACTAATCCCCCACTCCAGCACAGCCCTAGTCAATGAAACTACTTCACTCAACTGTTACCACTTGCATTTAACGCTCAGAGAGCCAGAGGCTTACACCAGGGAAGCTATGAAGCAGAGAAAAGGAACATAAAGCCCCCAAATGCCAAACACCCACCTCGATGCGCAGAGAGCCGGATCCGATTCTGAACACCACGAGGACGACCAGGGCCTGCGATACTCCAATGCATGCGCCTGCCGCATGTGATGATCCAGCTCCTGGGAGTCCTGGCCCAGGTTTGGTGCACGGACCGAGTGCCAAAGTGCGCGGCACACAACGGACTGCTGCGCGGTCGCGCTCGCTCGCAGCTTTCAGGGGTGTCCAGAGGTAACAGTGAGGGGTGAGATGAGAAGCCATTGCAGGAGATTCTCTGGCTACGACTGGATAGGCAAGAGTGGAATCAGGCAAGGGCAGTCCCACTTAGCTGGACAATGGAGAAAGAGTTTGTTAAACACAGTAGGTCCCAGTGTTTATTTCACTGTATGTGGATATGACAATGCCATGACATTTTTAAAAATATTAAGTTTCTCATCCCCAACAGAGACTCGTGATGAGGTCTCGTTGTTTAAAGTTGCTCTTGTGGTATCAACTGACTGGGAGGAGCCCTCTGCATCCCAGAGAAATGTCAGAAATCGCAAAGCTCAGACCAGTCTGGGAAATGATCTGGAACCATTACTCCTTGGAAAACATGTGACCATGGCAAACCATTGGCAAAAGTGTCCCTTTGCATCAAATAGGCCTGGTTCCAGCCCCAGTCCAGGCCTTGAACACAAAACCTGATCTGATATTTCAGTGCAGGGCAGAAGGAGCTGCTGTCTTTCAGATGAGACTTAAACTAAAAGCTAAATCTGCCTGTCCAGGTGGACATAAAAAGATCCTATGGTACCATTCAAAGAAAGAGCAGCTCTTCCTGCGTCCTGGACAACTTAACCATCATCACCAAAAACAGATTTACTGATCATTTATCTCTGCTGTTTATGGATCTTGTTGTGCACAAATTAACTGCCATATTTGCCTATATAATAACAGTGACTATGGGGGTAATTTCAACCCCCAAGAAGAACAGCTTTTTGGAATGGGACCACATCCCAGCTCCAACTCACCCACTTCCGGGTTTGACCCAGGCAGGTTTGTCTGATTGTGCGCAACAGACACCAGGAAGTCCCACCCCCACTTAAAGCCAGTGGGCCAATACTTAACGGGGCAATGAGAAATAGGAGGGGACCAAGGATAAATCCTTGGGGGTCTCCAGAGGTAATGATGAGGGGGTGGGAAGAAATACTTGAGGTACTTAATTCTGTGTGTATTGGAAAACTTAAATGAATTTAACCTTACCTGTTCGAGTTTCCCATCGCTTCCAATTCACGTCAGGTGAAAGCAGGCGGGAAGGGATGGATCCATGAGGTGAGTGCCTTTATTGCACTGCTTGTGGGCCCAGGGGAGCAGGAGTGCTTCATCCATGTCCAACAAGCTCACCTGGCATCAGCCGACCCGCACTCCCCCTCTACCCTGATGGTGGACTCCCTCTCCGATGCTGGACGCCCCCCCCCAACAAATGGTGGGCCCCCCTCCCCTACCTTTGGCTCTTCACCCGACCTCTGATCTCATCTTCCAATCTCCGATCTCCAAGTCCTGGCAACAGACCGCCCCCGATCTCCACCTCCTGGTCCCCGAAACTCCACGTTCTGGCCCCCCCCCCAATCTCCCTGCCCACCCATCTGCGCCCCCCCCATCTTCTCCCTGGCACCCCCTCCCCACCGATCTCCACATCCCAGCCCCCGATCTTCTCCCCGCTCCCCCCCCCCCCCAATGATCTCTCCCTCCTCCCGATCCCCGGCTGCAGCCTTCCTGCCCACCAGCCAGCCAATCAATCAGGCCAGCTGCTGGCCGCGAAGCCCGCAAGTAAAATTTGTCGACCTCACTGCGATCACGACCTGCCAACTTACCTTCCGGATTTGCACCAGAGACTCTTCCCCACCTCCCTTCCCCACCCCCTCACTTCCCAGCTCAAGGTCAAAATCATGCCCTATATTTCAAACATAATTCATTGGCTGTGACATCCTGAGGATGTGAAAGACGCTCCATAAATGCAAGTTCTTTCTTATTTACACTACACAATCTGCATCAAGGTACTTTTGGCTTTGCATCGATGTAAACTTTGGGGTGCCGAGTTACCTGAATTAACCATAACGTAACACAGTGAGACCTCTTCCAGGAGACCTTCTCACAGCATTTCACCTTTGCCCCAGCTGCGTATAACTGCAACCAGTGTGAAGAGAATTTTACAGGTGCTTCAGGTGGTCCATTGAACCACCTAGAAAAGGAAATGTTTGCAGGATTATGGGGAAAGAATAGGGGAGTGGGACTAAGATGTTTTCACATGCAGGGGCAACCAGAACTAGGGGCCATAAATAAAAGATAGTCACTAATAAATCCAATAGGGAATTCAGGAGAAACTTCTTTTCTAATACAGTGGTGAGAATGTGGAACTCACTACCACAAGGAGTAGTTGAGGCAAATAGCATAGATGTATTTAAGGGGAAGCTAGAGAAACATGAGGGAGAAAGGAATAGAAGGATGTGCTGATAGGGTTAGATGAAGTAAGGAAGGAGGAGGCTCGTGCATGGACCTGTTGGGCCGAATGGCCTGTTTCCGTGCTGTACATTTTATGTAATTGGATAGCTCTTTGAAAGAGCCAGCATAGGCACGATGGGCCGAATGGCCTCCTTCTGTGCTGTAAGATTCTATTCTTCCTATGAAACCCTTTAAATGTTATTTTTAATCTTTTTCACGTCAGTGGAGAGATGACTGTTCCATTGGCTCTTTGGAAACATTCAAATGCCGGTGTGCTTGTAAACCTGTGCAGACTTCTATTTTCCTTGGGTACACAGTAACACACAGCAGGTCCAATACCTCTGGCCGACACTCTCCTCATTGCTCTCGGCAGTTACAAAGCATTATTTGTTGTACAACAGAAATAGCTATGAAAGTGCAATGAAGGGTCATTGTTTTGTCCACATATAAAGTCAGCAAATGTCATTGCTCCTTTATACATACAAAATTACCAACATTGCTTTAAGACAGTCAATTTTGTTGAAAGAGAGAGATTAAAACCAGATGAACAAGATCATGGTTGGATAGTTAGTAAATCAGGACCAGGATGATTACTTATATTAAGGTCACATAGATGAAAGCCTGAACTTATCCTTTGCTGAAAATTCCAGGGTCTGTAAAGACCAGTTCATTGCTAAACTGGTACCAATTGAAAGAACGAGGGTATCTATGAAACACATGAGGGCTGAGCTTCCTTCCACATAAACAGTGGCTGATATCTTTTTAATTCTCACAGTCAGTATACACATTCTAACACCTATATAAGCTAGTGAAGCTGATAGTATATCTTGGTCTGTGTGTAAATTCTTTTTCTAAACTTTCAAAACCCCCTCTCATGTTTATTAAAATAATTTTTCTTTAATTTCCATATAGAGTAAAATATACCCCATGATTTTTTATTTTTATCTGGTTGTGACTGACATTCAATTCTGTGCATAGCATCAAAGGCACTCCAATTGGCCCTGTGTGAGTGAGTCAGTGAAGTCAATTAACTAGAAAGAAGAAAGAAAGACTTGCATTTATATAGCGCCTTTCACGACCTCAGGACATCCCAAAGCGCTTTACAGCCAATGAAGTACTTTTGAAGTGTAATCACTGTTGTAATGTAGGAAAGGCAGCAACCAATTTGCACACAGGAAGGTCCCACAAACAGCAATGTGATGACGCTTCCCACCCACGAGACCCCGTCAAACCTCTTCCTCCGCGCGATTTACCTGTGCGCCAGTAGCAGTCTCTGGGCTGCCCAATCTTTGCCTGCTGGCAGCTGCCTCTTTACACCTGTTTCTGGCAGGCAGCTGGCTGGCAGGATGTAAATGAGCCTCATGGATAAAATACCTTGGGTCTCACATTGATGCCTCAGTGGAATGCTGGGGGGGTGGGGGGGATAACACTTACCCCACCCTCTGCCCACCCTCCCAGTTAAGAACTAGAGTAAAGGGTCAGTATTGACCAGTCACCCACAATCACATCCCTAAACAACTGTTAGGGTTCCCATTTTGGGGGTACTCAGCCCTAGGTTACCCTTTCAATAATTCAGATTGGCAATCCCAATCAGGGATAACAAGGCTTTATTGCAACAGTTGCAGAATCAATAACACACACAGTATTTAAGCAACAATTGACAGAATCAAGGTGGATATTACCCAGTCCGAGTCTCTGGACAGCAGCACAGCATGGTCTTGTTCAAATCTACTTCTACATTTTGTTCTTGTTGGGCCATTCATTTATACCCCACCCTATGGCTCTAATGAGGTTAAGGCTCCCTGAGATCATCTGCCATTTAACTAGGTTATTTCACATGTTCTCTTGCATCAGCCAAAATTTGTCACACACAGGCTGATTGCCTTTGCTCTGTCTAGCAGTTAATGATGTTAAGGCTCCCTGAGGTTATCTGCCATTTAAAGAGATGATCTTACACAACTTGACTTTGCCTTCATCCTTGTCCACAATACTATTTTGGTATTAAAGTGATCATAATCTTCTTGCAAGACATCTGTTCCCCATTTGTATATAAGGTGTGCATGGTAAGATTATAGCGTTCCTTCAATGTGTGGAATTTTTTTTGGTGCGATCTGAAAGGATTTGCTGTTCAGCTGCTCTTGTCCATTTCCCTCTAGCTCACTATATCTACTATAGTGTCAAATAATTTGTATAATAACTGACTTGAAAATTACAAATTGAACATTATTTACTATGCAAAATACATTTTTCTATGATTAGGCATGTATTTGTTCATAGATAAAATTTGCAGGGCTATGGGGAAAGAGCAGGGGAGTGAGACTAAGTGGATACCTCTTTCAAAGAGCCAGCACAAACACGATGGGCTGAATGGCCTCCTTCTGTGCTGTATGATTCTATTTGAGATTTGTGTTTTGATGTTAAATGAAGGGACCACCAAAGTGGGCTAGAGTACAAGTGCTCCTTATTTTTGTGAGGGTGTGCAAACAGAAGTTGAATTGATTGTGCCAAATGACTTTCATCATACTTGGGGGTTCTACATGTTTTAGCTGCTGTGGACTAAAGCATCTTACCAACTGAACCAAGCAACACCTTGCCTAGTGTTAACTCAGTCCGCCTTCAGAGAGATTAAAGCAGTATTTGTGCATTAGACATGGAGGTCTGGTCCAGATCACAAGGGAGTTTCATTGTGACACTCATAGGTCCTGCTACCACACTAACAGATACAGGGCAAGGGGGGATAATTTCTGAAACAATGCAGGCAATGTATTTGACAATGCAATATTCCCTCAATACTGTACTGAAGTATCAGCCTAGATTGTCTGCTCAGATCTCGGAATGGGGCTTGAGCCCACAACGTTCTGATTCAGAAGCAAGAGTTATACCAATTGAGCCAAGCTAAGGCAACTTGACACCTAAATAAATGTAAATTTATGCTAAATATGAACGGACTTGTTTCGAGGGCCCTCTGTGAAGATGTTTAAGACTACCCAAAGGCATTTTACTTAAAACTCTTATGTTACAGTAGATTTTTCAGCCTGACTCTCTCAAGGCAGACCACAATCTTTTTTGTCAAATTTAAATGTAAGAAAATCCAGTGAGAAAAGGCCATTCAGCCCATCAAATGTGTTCAATCAGGAATCCACGTATGGTTGACTTCCCTCCTGCACTACCGGTTGACCCCTACTTTAAGATAAGAACTCTTTTTAATGCGTCTTTATCCTTTAGGAAGTAGGGTGACCAAAATGCACACCATACTCCAGAATTGACTTCACCATTGATGTATATAATGTCAGTATAATTTGTACTGACTTGTAATCCAATGGCCACCAGATGTACCCAGTACTTAATTTGTCTTACTAATAACTGTCTGGCACTAACCAAATGGTTTCAGAGTATAGTCATTGCTTACTTTCAGCTCTTTTCCCCCTTTCAGCCTCTGCCAATGGAGACATTTTCATGGTGTGTGGAAGGAAAAAAACCTGGATTTACATAGCATCTTTCTTGACCTCAGGATGCCCCAAAGCGCTTTACAGCCAATGCAGTACTTTAGAGGTGTAGCCACGGTTGTAACGTAGGGAAATGTGGCAGTCAATTTGCGCTCAGCATGGTCGCCCAATCAGGATGAAGTAGGCCTGGACACAGGTGGTTGATGGGGTCAATGCTTACATCAGTACCCTCAGAACCTGGGTTCAACGCAGGAAGAGGTTCAATGGCCTCACAAGAGCAGCAAGGGTGAGTACAGCTCTTCATCTCTCCACCACTCTCAACAGCACTTCACAACACTCCTCTTATCCCCTCCCCCACAACTCTCAACAATTCCCTTCACACTACATCCTTCACCAAAACAATCGCACGGCCACACAAACACACCTCTCTTTCTCATTCCAAATACACTCATATCTTCCTTTCCTCTCTTCAAACCACACACTGACAGCATTCTCTTCTCATATCCTACCAACTACTCCCACACTCCTTCCTCACTTCACATCACACACGCTTCCCTTTACATTCATCACCACCGCATTCCCATTCCATCTGGCCTCTTCTACACCTCTCAACATATCCAGTACATGCACAAACTTCGCATATCTCCACATGCCTTCTCAGCACGCTCTCACCCTTTCTTTCTGGAGGAGAAGACCATGTATAATGCCAGGGAAAGGACCAATACGAGTGGAGGAGCCCCAATATCATCACCCTCACCCAGGCAGAGCAAGAAGCCCTGTAGACCAAAATCCCAGGCAGAGTCATGAGTAGTGGGGGAAGGAGAGGCTGGTGCCGTACCTAAGGCAGATGTCTGCATATGATTTGTATCCCTTCATTCAACTCAGCAAATATCCAGCAAGCTTAGCAACTTCAACTTGCATTCTCAAAACTGTTGCCTGATAATGTCCAGTTTATATCTCCCATCCCAACTCCCTTTTCACTTTCTTATAGGTCCTTCTCAACAGCAAGAGGCTCCTGCAGAAGACGATATCTTGGAACAGGGCAATCCTCCTGAGGATGCAGTGTCATGCCCTCCAACCCACCCAGGCACCAGCTCAGATATTGGCACTCCTGTGCCCACCATGTGGAATTTTTGTTTTGATTTCTCCCAATTTTGCCTCTTTGATCTAACTTTTTTTAAATTTTAATTATGTCTGATTTGATTTAAAACAGACTGGGTAGAGAAACACTTGCTTCATCCCAGTGGTGCTGAGCTTAGCCCAATCCGACGATTCTCAACAGCCTACATTAAATAGCACACTTCCGTGTTGTAAACATGTTTACTGTTACCTCTTCCTATATACAGTGCCCTACATTTATAAGTATTAAAATCAATCTGCCATATCTCACAATATCCACATCATTGGTCCAGGTATCGCTGAAGATTTACTTGCCCAGAGCTTTGTGTCATTGGCAAAATTAATAATAAAGATAAGCCAAAGCAGTTGATTGAGGTGCATCCCAAGCAAGGAACAAAGTAAAACATACATACAATTCAGCAGGCTGCATTCAGCATACTGCTTAACAAGGCATTATGATTCCAATAAATATTTCTGTTTGAAGCACAGTCCCATCATATATTAATGATATCTAATTCACTTTGTTACAGAGCTGCATATCACTGAATTGATAATAGTACACTACCTGTTAACAGTGAGGGGTTGTTCCTAATTCCAACGCCATTATGCTATCTACAGTACTCTGCAAGTTGCCAATCAAACTCTATCAGGGTGGACTCTGCATATCTTCCTTCATAGACCCTTTTCTTACTAATGAAAGAAGGAGAGAGTCAGGAGTAGACAGGCTACAGCACTTGGAGATCATGAACCTGCCAGCAACAATGGTGTAATATTGACTTTGGACGATCGTCTAAAATGGGCGATGTTGGATCAGCCGCGCGTTATATATCTCTCCCGATTTTTATTCCTATCGACTTCAATCAAAATGAAAATCAGGAGAGATGTATGAAGGACGGCTGATCCAATATTGCCCATTTTACGCTGTTGCCCAAAGTTAAAATGACCCCCAGTGAGTCTATAAATGACTTCTTAGTGCTTTTGCAAACTGCTAGACTTCTGCTTTGACTGTGTGCCTTACTAATGTGCTAATACCTTATTCAGTGGCATTGCTTCATTAGGAAGTAGTTACTTGGAAGTGTTTTCCCCCGTTTGAACATCTTTCTGCTCTTTTGAAATGTTTTTATTCCTTTTCCTGCAACCTTAACAATTGTTTTATTTTGTTTTTCTATTTTCTCCTCTGAGCCATTCATATAGCACTAGCAGAAAGAGGAGATTTTAATCCCTTGATTTGCTACTGTTCTGTAACCCACTGCCAGTCAGTATCCCAAGAATAAAGTGGAAAATACCTTAATTGTTATTGGACCTGGATCTGTTGTGAAAAGAGAAGCCCAATTTAAACTATTCTCCACTTTGATCGCTGCTTCCTTCCAATAAGGACCAGCCATGGACATCAGCACAAATTTTAGATGTAAACCAAGATCCTTCCATCTTGTGGAATAGCACTTGAGTATATCAAGCCACCCACTGCAGCATCCGTTCTGCTGAATCACCGGAGAAATGATCATACCAGATTCTGTCTACTGTTCCCCTGAATGGATAATGGCAGCTTTGTAAAGAAAACTATACCAGGAACTGAACCTACTGTCAAAATATGATGATATAGTGTTTAAGCAAATTAGTTCTGTTGGCAAGATGAGGAAGCCTTCCTTGAGAGACTGTGATATGTCAGCACTGGGTTACTGAACAGTATCCTTTCACCTCTGGGATCTGGGTTCAAATCAAGACTGATGGGATTAAAAATCTCCCTGTCCGCTGGATCTACGTGGGTGGACCACCACATTTACTTGTCCTCTTCAGATTAAAGTCCTGCCAAATAAGTTTCCACACTGGCGTTTGCTAGGAGATTGTGCCACTTAAACCCGAGAAGGAAATGCATTTGGTCCTAGTTCAGCGTGTGGGACATGACAAGTATGATCTCACTTAAATCATCAATCTGTAAAAGTGCCACAGATTTTCTAAAGCTTTTTGAAGAAGTTAATGAATACGTTAAGTTTCCAACTAAATAGGGTCCACACCAGGGTCAAATTCCATGAGTTGAAGTAATTGTTTTTTTTGTGCTACTCAAAATGTAAAGTAAAAGTCAATAAAAATATTCCATTGCCTTTCAAAAAGAAATCGGAGATGAGGCCACCTGTTTTTTGCTATCAAATCAGTAGATGAATCATGAATGCATAAAACTACAATAGCCTTCCTATTGAATATGAGGAGAACGGCTTCCATAAAACCAAACTGATTGACCCTAGTATCATTCTAAATATAGTCTAACCAGAGTTTCATGGGCTTCCTTTCAGTAGCAAACAATAAAACTATTCTCTGCTCTCTTGCACTAGTGATTTTGTGACTTGTAAAATCTCTTTGAACCATGATGAAAGTAGATACCTTAACACATCAATTCCTAATAATTCAGCGTCTTATAAAACCTTAAAGGAAAATTGTTTTTGACTGTAATGTGTAATGAGATTGTAAACTTGTTTATAAAAGAAAGAAAGATTTGCATTTATATAGCGCCTCTCACAACCCCTGGACGTCCCAAAGCACTTTACAGCCAATGACGTACTTTTGAAGGGTAGTCACTGTTGTAATGGAGAAAACGCAGCAGCCAATTTGTGCACAGCAAGGTCCCATAAACAGCAATGTGATAATAACCAGATAATGTGTTTTAGTGATGTTGGTTGAGGGATAAATATTGGCCAGGAGACCGGGGAGAACTCCCCTGCTCTTCTTTGAAATCATGCCGTGGGATCTTTAACGTCTCATTCGAAAGACTGCACCTCCAACAGTGAATCATTTTGCTGCACATAGCGCGTAAAGGAAACCTGTTATCCATGAGTTTGCTTCTTTCCTTTATACAATGGTGGTTACCTTGAAAGACGTCTTATCAAAATGACAAAAAAGAACAGAAGGGAACTGTTTGAATATAACATAGGAAGGTTTGCTTTATTTGCTATATCTGTTGACCGTAAACACGTTCTTTACACATGTGTTTATGATTTCACTACAAATAGCAAAACAGCACAAACTTTTCCCCAGATTCATAAGATCACAAGATAATTACGGATAAGGCCATTCAGCCCATCTTAGTCCATTCATCCAGAATGACCCTAAAGAAAGAAAGACTTTGCATTTTTATGGCAATTTGGTAATCTCATTCAAAGAGGCCATGAGGATGGTTGGTGTGAGTAGAAAAGTTTATACCGGTGCAGGAGGGGAGCTGTTCCTAGGTCGAGGTTAAGGCACATTACCGACACATAGTAAAACAGTTGCATTGTGTGTTTGATCTTGGAAAGCTGGATATTAACATTGGGTCCATTCCCCTCTGACAGGATGGCTAATATAGTGCATATGCTGTGTGAGAAATAACAGTTATGGATTTGGGTCCTGGCACCCATTGCAAGTCCTTCATACTGAAGAGCAGAAAATGGAAAATAAATCATGGGTAATTTAATCTTTTTACCTGTAACAGCAACAGCAGCAGCAGCAGCAACAACAACTTGCATTTATTTAACTCCATTAAGATAGTAAAACGTCCTAAGGCACTTTGCAAGAATTTAATCCAACAAAAATTGTCTCTGAGCCACATAAGGAGGTATTAGGACAGGTGACTAAAAGCTTGGTCAAAGAGGTAGGTTTTCAAGAGCTTCTTAAAGGAGGAGAGGCGGAGAGGTAGGTTATGATAAAGGAACATTTTCTTTCCAAAATTACCTAGAATTTCAATGCGAATTTATAGCTATCTGCATTATTCCCTTTCGACAAAGACATTTTTGGAGTTTTCCATAAGGTATTGTAAGTTTAATTTAAGACAGTATTATATAGAGTTTAGATGACAAAACAAGAAAATGTTCACTAGATATAAAGCCGACCAAACGTATTGCTGCTGGACCCTCATGTTTAGAAGTGCATGAAGAGAATATCATCCGACTAAATAAGTGAACATATCACTAATATATTTTAGTTTAATTTTTGAATAGTTGCTTGGTAAAAGCTGGTTTTATTGTTCTAACATGCTCAGCTTTGCAAATAAATAGTTGTAAGAATCTCCATTCATTGCACATATACAATCCAGACAATACCAAGATTTTATGGTGTTTCAATTTTCATAGGCATGACTTTATAGCCATTTAATTGCTTTTATGATAAGCACTGGACCCAAGAAGCAGCATCTACTGAGGGTGCCAGGTGGGTGATTGAGATAGACTTTGACTATTTCATTCATTGCTTGCTTGTTAAAGCCAATAGAGTGTTGAACTATATATGCAAAATATTAGAATAAAAGTTAGAGGAAGTCATATGGGATACTTGCCTTTATTAGCCGAGGCATAGAATATAAGAGCAAGGAGGTTATGATGGAGCTGTATAAAACACTGGTTAGGCCACAGCTGGAGTACTGTGTGCAGTTCTGGTCGCCACACTACAGGAAGGATGTGATCGCTTTGGAGAGGGTGCAGAGGAGATTCACCAGGATGTTACCAGGGCTGGAGCGCTTCAGCTATGAAGAGAGACTGGGAAGATTGGGTTTGTTTTCCTTGGAGCAGAGGAGGCTGAGGGGGGACATGATTGAGGTGTACAAAATTATGAGGGGCACAGATAGGATGGATACTAAGGAGCTTTTTCCCTTCGTTGAGGGTTCTATAACAAGGGGACATAGATTCAAGGTAAAAGGCGGGAGGTTTAGAGGGGATTTGAGAAAGAACTTTTTCACCCAGAGGGTGGTTGGAGTCTGGAACTCACTGCCTGAAAGGGTTGTGGAGGCAGGAACCCTCACAACATTCAAGAAGCATTTGGATGAGCACTTGAAATGCCATAGCATACAAGGCTACAGACCAAATGCTGGAATATGGGATTAGAGTAGACTGGGCTTGATGGCCGGCGCGGACACGATGGGCCGAAGGGCCTCTATCCGTGCCGTATAACTCTATGACTCTATGACTCTATGACATACTGGTCAGACCACACCTACATACATATTACATGGAATTACATAGAATCAACAGCACTGTGGGAGAACCGTCACCACACGGACTGCAGCGGTTCAAGAAGGCAGCTCACCACCACCTTCTCAAGGGCAATTAGGGATGGGCAATAAATGCCGGCCTCACCAGTGACGCCCACATCCCGTGAATGAATAAAAAAAAGCCCCCTCTCACTCTAACTATCTCTTCTCAACCTGCCTCTGTATCCCTTCTATTTCCTTCTCCAAGCTTCCCCTTAAATCTGTCAATACTATCTACTTTAGCCATACCATGTGGCAAGAAGTTCCCACCACTCTCTGTGTAAAGAAATTCCTCCTAAATTCTTTATTTGATCTGTAGTGCTATCTTATATTTATGCCCCCTTGTTCTTGATTCACCCGCAAATGGAAACAGTTTCTCCACATCACTCTATCAAACCACTTCATAATTTTAAAGACCTCTATCGGGTCTCCTCTTAGCCTTCTCTTTTCCAGAGAACAGCGCCCCAGACTGCTCAATCTTTTCTGATAGTGCAGAATTGAGACGAAGCAACTTTCTCCAGTGCTTCATTATCCTTTTAGTAGTATGGAGACCAGAACTGCAACAGTACTCCAAGTGTGGTCCAGCCCAGGATCTATATAAATTTCACATCATCTCCCTGTTTTTGTGTTCCCTTCCTCTAGAAATGAACCCCAGTACTTTGCAATCTTTACGGCCTTATCAACTTGTGTTGCTAGTTTTAGTAATTTATATATGTGTATTCCCAGATCTCTTTACTCCTCCACCCCATTTAGTTTCTTATCTTCTAAGGAATAAATGGTATCCTTATCCCTCCTACCAAAATGAACCACCTCACACTTCATTATATTGAATTTCATTTCCATTTATTCGTCCACTCTGCAAGCCCTTTTATGTCTTCCTGTATTTTGGTGCAGTTCTCCACATTATAAGCAACACCTCCCAATTTGGTATCATCTTCAAATTTCAAAACCATTCCTCCAATCTCGGAGTCCAAATCACATATATATGATGTGCAACAGTGCTCCCAGCATGGATCCTTGCGGGACACCACTTCCCACTTTCTGCCAGTCTGAGAAACTTCCCTTAACAACTACCCTCTCTTTTCTGTTTTGTAGCCATCTTTCAATCTATCCTGCTACTTGACTCCATGACTTTTGTCATGAATTTCTTTTATGGCACCTTATCGAAACCTTCTGAAAGTCTATGTATACCACATCCACTGCATTGCCTTTGTCTACTCTTTCTGTTATTTCTTCAAAGAATTCAATAAGGTTGGTTAAGAAATCCAGGCTTTTAGAAATCCATGCTGACTATTTTTTTATTATATTCTTCGTCTCCAGATATTTTGTTATTTGATCTTTTAGCAAAGATTCTATTATCTTTCCTACCACTGACATTAAGCTGACTGGTCTCTAGTTCCCTGGGTTAGTTCCATCTCCCTTTTTGAAGATACTGTCAGTGGAGGAGGCACCAAGAAAAGACCACCACTTACACAAAGGGAGAAAAATCGTCATGTGAGTCACAACAGATCACTGTCACACACTCGCTAATGTTCATCCAGAGGAGTATTGGCAGAAACCATCCCATGTAGGAACAGATTGGTTAGCAAACACCTCCACCATAGAATGGGGGAAATTTCTGATGGGTGCTCTTTTGCTTGTAAATAACGTATGCACTTGCACTAAAAGATCCTCCATTGGAAAATGTCCTCTGTCGTATTGCCCAGAGAGACCAGGTAAAAAAAAAAATAGTTGTTTTTGATATTGCAAGAGTTGATATTGCAGAACTGATTAATTCATGACACGTGAATTCCTGAAGGGAAAACAATTTCAGACCGTATTTCACTCAACCCATATTAATTGTTCCTGTGCAGTTTACCCAAACCATTACAGACTCATGTCAAATTAAAAAAACATTGATAATATTAGTTTACAGCAAATTTTTCTTTGACAGCTCATACTGTGCCAGACTGATATCACACTAATTGTTCCAAGTGCTTATAAGGATGTAAGTCTTTAAGGAAATGTGAGACTGTATATGTGGGAGATTTTAAGTCATGTAATGAAACGATGATACGTTTTCTTGGGCGCTGCCAAGTAATGTGTGTTTTTATGCTGTGTGAAAAGCAATTAACGTGTTCAACTGTTTTAGTCCCCAGGCAAACTCATTAAACAACTAAAGATGTCTTTTCCCAGCTGACTGTTTATTCATTTTTATTTTAATGTTTGACTATGTTAATGGAAAATTGGCATTTTCTGTAGCCAAGTGTGCAGGTGGTATTTAACACACCTTTTGAAAGGGACAAATGAACAGGCCTTGGTTTGGATATTATAAACCAGAACCTGACTGCACCATTGTTTTCTATACAGATATAAATGGGAAAAGCATAAATCAGTCCAATAAAAAATATATTTAGATTTACTACTCATTTTTTGTAAGAAAGTTATTTTGTTTTCTATTTTTATCCCCAATAGATTCTACACTGAAATGTGCACCAAATTCCACCCTTGAGGGGAGATGGGAGATCTACTTGAGGTCTGCACATACCCCACTCTATAAATGAATGGTAATTCACCATGTTCTGGGTTGATGTGTCCATTGATTTTTCTTCAGCTCCTTGCAGGAAAACATCTTTGATACCTCCATCGTTGTCTAGCTGAGGTCAGAGCCTTACACTTGCCTATGTAACATTTATAACTATTAATGATCTAAAATCACTAACTGATGTCACTCCTTCCAGAATTGGGGAAACTTTGCGCACTAGTAAACCAAATCAAATGAATTAAAGTTAAGTGGAAATGAGTTACCGGACAGTAACACAGTCTTGGGATCGAAAGTCAGAGAAACCATTTAATTCTTGAGGTTTAAACATATCTGTGGCTCTGCCTTGTTATTCCCTCCTGTTACTTACCTTATTCGTAGCAAAGTTTAAATGAATAAATCTGACTACCGACTTGTATTGTGTCATCTCAAACACTTCCATGTTTCCTAATTTAAATTAGTCATTAGTCATCTGTGGTGGCAAATGAAGGTTGAGTTCAAACTCCATTTGTCACAGTTAAATTCCCGAACTATGAGTTCTGAATTGGCACAGGTACAACTCAGGTCTACCTCAGGGTATGTCTTCTACCGCAGCTGATTCAGATTATAGTAAAAATAGGTAATGGACTCAGGCTCATTGATATATATTAATGAGCTGGACTTGGGTATATATAATTTCAAAGTTTGCAGATGACACGAAACTCGGAAATGTAGCAAACAACGAGGAGGAGTGTAACAGACTTCAGGAGGACATAGACTGGTGAAATGGGCAGACTCATGGCAGATGAAATTTAACTCAGAGAAGTGTGAAGTGATGCATTTTGGTAGGAAGAATGAGGAGAGGCAATATAAACTAAATGGTATAATTTTAAAGGGGGTGCAGAAGAGACCAGGGGTAGAGACCTGGGGGTACACAAATCTTTAAGGTAGCAGGACAAGTTGAGAAGGCTGTTAAAAAACATATGGGATCCTGGACTTTATTAATAGAAGCATAGAGTACAAAAGCAAGGAAGATATGCTAAACCTTTATAAATCACTGGTTAGGCCTCAGCTGGAGTATTGTGTTCAATTCTGGGCACCGCACTTTAGGAAGGATGTCAAGGCCTTAGAGAGGGTGCAGAAGTGATTTACTAGAATAGTACCAGGGATGAGGAGCTTCAATTATGTGGAAAGACTGGAGAAGCTGGGGTTGTTGTCCTTAAAACAGAGAAGGTTAAGGGGAGATTTGATAGAGGTGTTCAAGATTATGAACGGTTTTGTTAAATAAATAGGGTGAAACTGCATCCAGTGGCAGAAGGGTCGTTAACCAGAGGACAGGGAATCGGGGAAAACTCTCCAGTGGCTGGAGTCATACCTAGACAAAGGAAGATGGTAGTGGTTGTTGGAGGCCAATCATCTCAGCCCCAGGACATTGCTGCAAGAGTTCCTCAGGGCAGTGTCCTAGGCCCAACCATCTGCAGCTGCTTCATCAATGACCTTCCCTCCATCATAAGGTCAGAAACGGGGACGTTCGCTGATGACTGCACAGTGTTCAGTTCCATTCGCAACCCCTCAGATAATGAAGCAGTCCGTAACCGCATGCAGCAAGACCTGGACAATATCCAGGCTTGGGCTGATAAGTGGCAAGTAACATTCGCGCCAGACAAGTGCCAGGCAATGACCATCTCCAACAAGAGAGAGTCTAATCACTTCCCCTTGACATTCAACGGCATTACCATCGCCGAATCCCCCACCATCAACATCCTGGGAGTCACCATTGACCAGAAACTTAACAGGACCAGCCACATAAATATTGTGGCTATAAGGGCAGGTCAGAGGCTGGGTATTCTGCGGCGAGTGACTCACCTCCTGACTCCCCAAAGCCTTTCCACCATCTACAAGGCACAAGTCAGGAGTGTGATGGAATGCTCTCCACTTGCCTGGATGAGTAAAGCTCCAACAACACTCAAGAAGCTCGATACCATCGAAGATAAAGCAGCCCGCTTGATTGGCACCCCATCCACCACCCTAAACATTCACTCCCTTCACCACCGGCGCACAGTGGCTGAAGTGTGTACCATCTACAGGATGCACTGTAGCAACTCGCCAAGGCTTCTTCGACAGCACCTCTCAAACCCACGACCTCTACCACCTAGAAGAACAGGGGCAGTAGGCATATGGGAGCAACACCACCTGCACGTTCCCCTCCAAGTCACACACCATCCCGATTTGGAAATATTTCGCCGTTCCTTCATCGTCGCTGGGTCAAAATCCTGGAACTCCCTTCCTAACAGCACTGTGGGAGAACCTTCACCACATGGACTGCAGCGGTTCAAGAAGGCGGCTCACCACCACCTTCTCAAGGGCAACTAGGGATGGGCAATGAATGTTGATCTTGCCAGTGACGCCCACATCCCATGAATGTATTAAAAAAAACACAGATTTAAGGTGATCAGCAAAAGAGCCAGAGGCGACATGAGGAAACATTTTTTTACGCAACGAGTTGTAATGATCTAGAATGCACTGCCTGAAAGAGTAGTGAAAGCAGATTCAACAGTAACTTTCAAAAGGGAATTAGATAAATACTTGAAGGGAAAAATTTACAGGGCTATAGGGAAAGAGCAGGGGAATGGGACTAAGTGGATAGCTCTTTCAAAGAGCCGGCAGGGGCATGATGGGCCGAGTGGCCTCCTCCTGTGCTGTGCCTACTATGGCACTATGATACCTATAATTTCCCCAGGCCAACTGACTTATTCCACCTTCTATTTGTTCTGACTAATTACTGCTATAGAACGTGTAAATTAAAATATTGTGAGGTAGATTTTCCCCCAATTGGTGGAGAGGGACTTCTGCCTACTAACGTGACTACACTGATAACTGCTTGTTTTTCCTTTGGGGTCCCTAATTAGGTATGTGGAGGGGGTGGTGTTAGGAGCCTTAATACCGCCACATCTCATTGGACCAGATGTCCAAGCTATGGCAACATGCAATGGTCTTCGCCATCCTGAAAGCAGGGAGAGCAGCAGATGATCCGAAAAATTAATCGGCCAAAACGGAAATCACTGGTTAGACCTCAGCTGGAGTATTGTGTCCAATTCTGGGCACCATACTTTAGGAAAGATGTCAAGGCCTTGGAGAGGGTGCAGAGGAGATTTACCACAATGGTACTAGGGATGAGGGTTATATGGAGAGATTGGAGAAGCTGGGATTGTTCTCCTTAGAGCAAAGAAGGTTGAGGGAAGATTTAATAGTGGTGCTCAAAATTAAGAGGAGATCTGATAGAGTAAATTGGGCAAAAATGTTTCCACTGGCAGTAGGTTTGGTAACCAGAAGGCAAAGACTTAAGATAATTAGCAAAAAAAACAAGGGGGAGATGTGAAGACATTTTTTTTTAACGCAGGAAGTTTATGATCTGGAATTCACTGCCTGAAAGGGTGGTGGAAGCAGATTCAACAGTAACATTCAAAAAGGAATTGGATAAATACTTAAAAAGGAAAAGTCTGCAGAGGAAAGCAGGGGAGTGGGACTAATTGGTTGCTTTTTCAGAGAGCCGGCATAGGCACAATGGGCCGAATGGCTGTATGATTCTATGATACCATTGCAATGCGTTATTTATAACCTCCTGGAAAGGATGTTGCTCCAAAGACTCATGACACTCTTTTACCTTAGACCTGGACAGAACATCTGTGAGCAGGTAATTGCACTCACAACCCATTGGGTATCAACGTGGGCTGAAAATAGCAGTGGCTTTTGTGGACTTGTCCGCAGCATATGATACGGTGTGGAGGGAAGGTCCATTGCTGGAACTGTCTAGAATAGTATGCTGTAAACCAACATTGCGCCTACAAACAGTCATGCTCACCAACCATGAGTTCCGCCTACATCTCGAGGAACAGATTAGCAGGCCTTGACTACGGAATAATGGGCTCCCGCAGGGCACAGTCGTGGCACCATCACTTTTTAAAATTCGCATCAGTGTTATCCCACCCACCCAGTCAAGGAAATTTGGGTATGCAGATGACTTTACGATAGGCATCCATGTGAAACCTCTTGCCCCAGCCGAACGCACGCCTGCAGAAGACTTGAAAATACTTGAGGCCTGTTATAAGCTTCGTCCGAAACCTCAGAAAGTGCTTATCTCTTCATTTCATTTGAACAACCAACATGCAAAGAAGCGCCTTGGAGTGGTTCTGGATCGTAGACTCACATACCATGAACATCTGACAAAAACTGCAGCCAAGATAAAGACTAGGATCAAGTTAACCTCAAATTAACTGGGACCAGTTGGGGACCTGATGCTCGCACCCTGTTGTCAGCCACCTAGGCCCTTGTTTTCTCAGTAGCTGAATATTGCGTAGGAAGTGCGCGTACAAATCTTGTTGACGTGCAACTGAGAATCATCACAGGAGTGCTGAAACCAACACTGACAGTCTGGCTCCCCGCCCTCGTACATACTGTGCCGCCACCTCTCTGAAGAGAAGCAGCAACAATCGGAGAATACAACCGGCCCCAGCAAACTTAGGTCTGCCTATTAATGAAGATCTCCAGAAGCCCAGGGATTTCTTCTGGTTAGCGACCGAAGCTCTCAAAAGCTTGGAACTCTCACTTAAAAGTGGGTGACGGAGGATGTGGGAAACCAGCGGGGTCAAGAATCACAACCTGACCATGGACCGTGTAGGTCAACCACTCGGCTTCACCACGCCACATAAATCATGGGTCGCCGCGAACGGCATCAGGATTTCATACGGGTGCTACAACCACCTACTAAATAAATGGAAGATGAAAGATGACCCAATGTGTGACTCTGGAGAGCCTATCCAAACCACGGAGCATCTTGTGAGCCATTGCTCGCTGAGGTCCTTCCCTGGTAGAATAGCTTCTATTCACTCCGTATCGGCAGAGGGCATAGAGTGGATGACCACCTTGGACTCGACATTTAATGTCACTTTTCAAGCTGCCATACGAAAGAAGACCACTAGAAGGTAGAGAAATATAGTGGCCCACTTGCCCCAATTATTTATGCCAGGGTGAACATCAAAGGGTAAATGGCAGATTTATTAGAGGAAAAATCGGGCACGGTTTTTTGGGGGGATTTGAGGCAGTAGGCCTTACCGCCCCATTTTACTTCCTGTAGCACCCCTAATCTGCCCAAAAATTGACAGTAAATAGAAGAAAAATCCAACCCCAGTTGTCTTTCTTTGGCTTAGATTCCTATTTTTCCTTCTCCATTCTCCCATTTATTTTTCTGCCCCTTTTCACCCCTCTTTTGCTTTTTCCTTCTCCATTCCTGTAAGCTCTTTTATCTTCCAGAGATTGTTTATGCTCATAGTGTTCCAGATAGGCATGTTGCCTATTTTCATGGCAGCTTCTTATCCCATTCTGGGTGGATGTTCAGTCTGGGCCTTGGTTGGTCCTATATCCTTGCTTCTTGCATTTTTGAAGATCTTCATCTTCAGGCACTTCTCTCTTGATTGGGACAAGACTGTTCACTGGACTTGCTGGGGGTAATTTTAACTTTCATCAGCGGGTGAAAAATGGGCATTTTACACCTCTCTCGATTTTCGATTGAAATCAACGGAAAAGAAAATCGAGAGAGGTGGGAAACGGGTGGCCAGTTCGTTATTGCTCCTTTTTGGTCCAGCGATAAAAATTAAAATTACCCCCGCTGAGTTGAATAGCAATTCTTGCGATTAGGGCAAGTGATTTGTTGTGCCTCGGGTCTGCGTAGAAATCAGTTTTTGAACCATCTCAATGACAAATTGTGGTACTTGGGAAATAAACTGCACCAATGTGGCAAAGATAGAAATCCGCAGGATTTGTCATGGGAAAGTTGCATCGTTCAGATCACTTCGAATTATACGAACTTACGAAAATTGACGGACAGGAAAAGACCAGCTGGTCCAACAAGCCTGTCCCACACTCATGACCCCTGGAGCATCGTGAGTAGATACCTCCTACCCGCAGCAATGTAACCTCCTGGGGGGGCGGGGGGGGAGCAACAGAAAAAATCCCAGGGCCAGTAAGGGAAAAGAAAACTATGGAAAATTCCTCTGAAATCGAATCCAGTCCAGGAGGTCACATAGTCCAATCTGTTGTTGTGACCGTTAGTTCTGGCTTTTGTTCTATTCCTACTTCGCAATCCCCAGTATAATATTGTAGATTATCTTAGTTTGACAGGAATTCTGAAAAAAAATATAGAATTTTGCAAAATACTCTGCAATCATATTAGATTAGGCTACACCAAAAGCCGAGTCAGCACAATAATGAAAGGGATTGCCAAACATTCTCGGGGATTGGGCAAGATCTGACATAAGTGAACTGCTGCTGTAATCTCCAAGTATCCATGCACGATAGTGACTTTTAACATTTGGAAGCTGAAATTTTATCAGATTTTTGTCCTTTGAAATATAAGCAGTGTATTATAAGAAAGATAAGAAACATAAGAAATAGGAGCAGGAGTAGGTCATACGGCCCCTCGAGCCTGCTCCGCCGTTCAATCAGATCATGGCTGGACTTTGACCTCAACTCCACTTTCCTGCCTGATCCCCATATCCCTTGATTCCCCTAGAGTCCAAAAATCTGTCTTTCAGCCCTGAATATTCTCAACGACTCAGCATCCACAGCCCTCAGGGGTAGAGAATTCCAAAGATTCACAACCCTCTGAGTGAAGAAATTCCTCCTCATCTCAGTCTTAAATGGCCGACCCCTTATCCTTCGACGATGCCCTCTAGTTCTAGACTCTCCAGCCAGGGAAAACAACCTCTCAGCATCTACCCTGTCAAGCCCCCTCAGAATCTTATATGTTTCGATAAGCTCACCTCTCATTCTTCTAAACGCCAGAGAGAATAGGCCAATTCTACTCAATCTTTCCTCATAGGACAACCCTCTCATCCCAGGAATCAATCCAGTGAACCTTTGTTGCACTGCCTCGAAGGCAAGTATATCCTTCCTTAGGTAAGGAGACCAAAACTGTACACAGTACTCTAGATGAGGTCTCATCAAAGTCTTGTACAACTGTAGTAAGACTTCCTTACTCTTGTACTCCAACCCCCTTGCCATTTGCCTCCCTAATTGCTTGCTGTACCTGCATTTTAAATTTTTGTGTTTCTTGTATGAGGACACCCAAGTCTCTCTGAACACCAACATTTAATAGTTTCTCACCTTTTAAAAAATATTCTGTTTTTCTATTCTTCCTACCAAAGTGAATAACCTCACATTTTCCCACATTATACTCCATCTGCCACCTTCTTGCCCACTCACTTAACCTGTCTATATCCCTTTGCAGACTCTTTGTGTCCTCCTCACAGCTTGCTTTTCCACCAAACTTTGTATCGTCAGCAAATTTGGATACATTACACTCAGTCCCTTCATCTAAGTCATTGATATAGATTGTAAATAGCTGAGGCCCATGCACTGATCCTTGAGGTACCCCACTAGTTACAACCTGCCAACCTGAAAATGACCCGTTTATCCCTAATCTCCGTTTTCTGTCCGTTAACCAATCCTCTGTCCATGCTAATATGTTACCCCCAAACCCATGAGCCCTTATCTTGCGTAACAACCTTTTGTGTGGCACCTTATCGAATGCCTTTTGAAAATCCATATATACTACATCCACTGGTTTCCCTTTATGTACCCTGTTAGTTTCATCCTCAAAAAACTCTAATAAATTTGTCAAACATGATTTCCCTTTCATTAAACCATGTTGGCTCTGCCTAATCATATTTTGATTTTCTAAGTGCCCTGTTACTTCCTTAATAATGGATTCCAGCATTTTCCTGACTACTGATGTCAGGCTAACTGGCCTGTAGTTCCCTGTTTTCTCTCTCTCTTTTTTCTCGAATAGCGGCGTTACATTTGCTACCTTCCAATCCACTGGGATTTTTCTTTTGGAAGATCACAACCAATGCATCCACTATCTCTGCAGCCACCTGTTTTAGAACCCTCGGATGTAGGCCATCAGGTCCAGGGGTTCTATCGGCTTTTAGTCCCATTAGTTTCTCCAGTACTTTTTCTCTCCTGATATTAATTACTTCAAGATCCTCACTCTCATTAGACCCTTGGTTCCCCACTATTTCTGGTATGCTTTTTGTGTCTTCCACTGTGAAGACAGATGCAAAATATTTGTTTAATATCTCTGCCATTTCCTTATTCCCCATTATAATTTCTCCTGTCTCAGCCTCTACGGGACCAATGTTTACTTTTGCTACTCTCTTCCTTTTTATATACTTGTAGAAGCTCGTACAATCTGTTTTTATATTTCTTTTTATATTCCGCCAGTGAGCACTCATCACAAGCAATTGTTACATTATGAATCGTATAATACCAATGATTGATCACAAGTTATTCCAGTATGTCAGCCAAAGGTACTGCGCGGACTCGATGGGCCGAATGGCCTCCTTCCGTACTGTAACCTTTCTATGATTCTATGTGGTTTATTGCAATTCTAAATGCTCAAATGTATTCCCTTGAGTATAGATTAAGGGGTGATCTAATTGAGGTGTTTAAGATGATGAAAGGATTTGATAGGGTAGATAGAGAGAAACTATATCCTCTGGTGGGCGGAGTCCGGAACAGGGGGGCATAAAATTAGAGCTAGGCCGTTCAGGAGTGACGTCAGGAAGTACTTCTTCACACAATGGGGAGTGGAAATCTGGAACTCTCTCCCCCAAAAAGCTGTTGAGGCTGGGGGTCAATTGAAAATATCAAAACCGAGATTTTAGTTAGGCAAAGGGATTAAGGGATATGGAACCAAGGCGGGTAAATGGAGTTAAGATACAGATCAGCCATGATCGAATTGACTGGTGGAACAGGCTCGAGGGGCTGAATGACCTGGTCCTGCTCCAATGTTCCACCTTTGGGTATCGAAGTGGTCAGTTCAACAGAGAATTTTGAATGGTTTCATTGGGTGCTTTGCGACAATGGGCGTTTGTTTTGTTCGGCGCCATCTTGGATCCCCAGCAAACAATATGCAGTTGGCACAATGGGCAATTTTCAGTAGAATTAGCCGTGTTGCGGTTGGGAGGTGCTGAGCATTGTTAGACAGATAGGAGAATCACTCAGGGCTGCTTTGGCCTTACTTCAGTGTAGTATTTTTTTTATTCGTTCATGGGGATGTGGGCGTCGCTGGCAAGGCCAGCATTTATTGCCCATCCCTAATTGCCCTCGAGAAGGTGGTGGTGAGCCGCCTTCTTGAACCACTGCAGTCCGTGTGGTGAAGGTTCTCCCACAGTGCTGTTAGGAAGGGAGTTCCAGGATTTTGACCCAGTGACGATGAAGGAACGGCGATATATTTCCCAAGTCGGGATGGTGTGTGACTTGGAGGGGAACGTGCAGGTGGTGTTGTTCCCATGTGACTGCTGCCCTTGTCCTTCTAGGTGGTAGAGGTCGTGGGCTTGGGAGGTGCTGTCAAAGAAGCCTTGGCGAGTTGCTGCAGTGCATCCTGTGGATGGTACACATTGCAGCCGCAGTGCGCCGATGGTGAAGGGAGTGAATGTTTAGGGTGGTGGGTGGGGTGCCAATCAAGCGGGCTGCTTTGTCCTGGATGGTGTCGAGCTTCTTGAGTGTTATTGGAGCTGCACTCATCCAGACAAGTGGAGAGTATTTCATCACACTCCTGACTTGTGCCTTGTAGATGGTGGAAAGGCTTTGGGGAGTCAGGAGGTGAGTCACTCGTCGCAGAATACCCAGCCTCTGACCTGCTCTTGTAGTCACAGTATTTATGTGGCTGGTCCAGTTAAGATTCTGGTCAATGGTGACCCCCAGGATGTTGATGGTGGGGGATTCGGCGATGGTAATGCCGTTGAATGTCAAGGGGAGGTGGTTAGACTCTATCTTGTTGGAGATGGTCAGTGCCTGGCACTTGTCTGGCACGAATGTTACTTGCCACTTATCAGCCCAAGCCTGGATGTTGACCAGGACTTGCTGCATGCGGGCACGGACTGCTTTATTATCTGAGGGATTGCGAATGGAACTAAACACTGTGCAATCATCAGCGAACATCCCCATTTCTGACCTTATGCTGGAGGGAAGGTCATTGATGAAGCAGCTGAAGATGGTTGGGCCTAGGACACTGCCCTGAGGAACTCCTGCAGCAATGTCCTGGGGCTGAGATGATTGGCCTCCAACAACCACTACCATCTTCCTTTGTGCAAGGTATGACTCCAGCCACTGGAGAGTTTTCCCCCTGATTCCCATTGACTTCAATTTTACCAGGGTTCCTTGGTGCCACACTCAGTCAAATGCTGCCTTGATATCAAGGGCAGTCACTCTCACCTCACCTCTGGAATTCAGCTCTTACATCCATGTTTGGACCAAGGCTATAATGAGGTCTGGAGCCGAGTAGTCCTGGCGGAACCCAAACTGAGCATCGGTGAGCAGGTTATTGGTGAGTAAGTGCCGCTTGATAGTACTGTCGACGACACCTTCCATCACTTTGCTGACGATTGAGAGTAGACTGATGGGGCGGTAATTGGCCGGATTGGATTTGTCCTGCTTTTTGTGGACAGGACATACCTGGGCAATTTTCCACATTGTCAGGTAGATGCCAGTGTTGTAGCTGTACTGGAACAGCTTGGCTAGAGGCGCAGCTAGTTCTGGAGCACAAGTCTTCAGCACTACAGCCGGAATGTTGTCAGGGCCCAAAGCCTTTGCTGTATCCAGTGCAGTCAGCTGTTTCTTGATATCACGTGGAGTGAATCGAATTGGCTGAAAGCTGGCTTCTGTGATGGTGGGGATATCGGGAGGAGGCCGAGATGGATCATCTACTCAGCACTTCTGGCTGAAGATGGTTGCAAACACTTCAGCCTTGTCTTTTGCACTTATGTGCTGGACTCTGCCATCATTGAGGATGGGGATGTTTACAGAGCCTCCTCCTCCCGTTAGTTGTTTAATTGTCCACCACCATTCACGACTGGATGTGGCAGGACTGCAGAGCTTTGATCTGATCCGTTGGTTGTGGAATCGCTTAGCTCTGTCTACAGCATGTTGCTTCCGCTGTTTAGCATGCATGTAGTCCTGAGTTGTAGCTTCACCAAGTTGGCACCTCATTTTTAGGTACCCTCGGTGCTGCTCCTGGCATGCTCTTCTACACTCCTCATTGAACCAGGGTTGATCCCCTGGCTTGCTGGTAATGGTAGAGTGAGGAATATGCTGGGCCATGAGGTTACAGATTGTGCTGGAATACAATTCTGTTGCTTGCCCCACAACGTCTCATGGATGCCCAGTTTTGAGCTGCTAGATCTGTTCTGGATCTATCCCATTTAGCACGGTGGTAGTGCCACACAACACGTTGGATGGTGTCCTCAGTGCGAAGACGGGACTTTGTCTCCATAAGGACTGTGCGGTGGTCACTCCCACCAATACTGTCATGGACAGATGCATCTGCAACTGGTAGATTTGGTGAGGACGAGGTCAAGTAAGTTTTTCCCTCGTGTTGGTTCACTCGCCACCTGCCGCAGGCCCAGTCTAGCAGCTATGTCCTTCAGGACTCGGCCAGCTCGGTCAGTAGTGGTACTACCGAGCCGCTCTTGGTGATGGACATTGAAGTCCCCCACCCAGAGTACATTCTGTGCCCTTGTTACCCTCAGTGCTTCTCAACATGGACGAGGACTGATTCATCAGCTGAGGCAGGGCAGTAGGTGGTGTTAAGCAGGAGGTTTCCTTGCCCATATTTGACCTGATGCCATGAGATTTCATGGGGTCCAGAGTCAATGTTCAGGACTCTCAGGGCCACTCCCTCCTGACTGTATATCACTGTACCGCCACCTCTGGTCGGTCTGACCTGCCCGTGGGACAGGACATACCCAGGGATGGTGATGGAAGAGTCTGGTATGATTCTATGAGTATGGCTATGTCAGGCTGTTGCTTGACTAGTCTGTGGGACAGTTCTCCCAATTTTGGCACAAGTCCCCAGATGTTAGTGAGGAGGACTTTGTTGGGTTGACTGGGCTTGGTTTGCCTTTGTCATGTCCGGTGCCTCGTGGTCTGATGCCGGGTGGTCTGTCCGGTTTTATTCTTATGATGACTTTTCGTAGCGAGATTGTACAACTGAGAGGCTTGCTAGGCCATTTCCCATTTCAGAGGGCGATTAAAAATCAACCACATTGCTGTGGGTCTGGAGTCACATATAGGCCAGACCGGGTTAGGACGGCAGGTTTCCTTCCCTAAAGGACATTAGTGAACCAGATGGGTTTTTACGACAATCATGGTCATCATTACTGAGACTAGTTTTTTTTTATTCCAGATTTTATTTAATTAATTGAATTGAAATTCCCCAGCTGCCGTGGCAGGATTTGAACTCATGACTCCGGATTATTAGTCCAGGCCTCTGGATTACTAGTCCAGTAACATAACCACTTTGCTACCGTACCTGGAGCAGGGGCTTCACAAAGGAAGAACATTTCGAATGCAGGACTTTAAAGTCTAAGTGCCTTTATTGTGTAAGAGCAGTCTTGACATTGTTTGTCACAAACGATTACACTGAGGAAATCCTGAGCACCCAACTAACAGGTTTAAACAGGTTCTTATCTTTCAAAGGACAAAAACCTGACAACATTTCATGTTACAAATGTTTAAAATCATTATTGTGCATGGATTGATTGGAGGTTACAGCAGTATCTGCTACCAAATTCCCCCACACACATCGGCACACTTTCTCAATTTCTGTAGAACTTGTCTTTGTTTATGGCAAATGGTAACATTATCCATGGTTCTTGGTTAAAAAGAACGGGGGTTAAATTGGTTAACCCCCACAAACGGGCGCCCGGTCGTTGAGATCCAGACAGCAAATAACATTCGTGCTGCCTGCGGTTTTACATGATTTCTATAATTGCAGCCAGCACTACCCGCGCTGTTGAGTGGTGGCTCACCAGCAGGGAGCCCAAATATCATGAGTGACTAGCACCACTTAAAGGCAGACTGCACCTCTTAAAGGGGAGGTGCACAGTGGCTGCAGTAAGTGGTGGAAGTCAGTGGTGAAGTCAGTCTGTGCTGCAATACAGTAAAGTATGGAGATGATGGGAACTTTGGAATTTTTAATGAGCAACAACTTGGCTGCTCAAAGTTTGAGGAACACTTTTATATTTTCAAAATATATAAGATACGGGTCTGAACGGTGATCAGAAATCACACACGTAAACACACAGATGGAGGACCCGTCCTTATGTTTACAAACTGTTGAGTTCTTTCAAAACATTGAATAAAGGTTGCTCACAACTATATCCCACATCCTCCAATCTGCACGTCACACCTCACCAATCTGACGATCTGAGTTTGTACCGGGCCTGTGAGAGAGCATGCACCAAGGTTCTCTGATGATGCACTAGAGGCCTTGGTGCAAGAGATGGATAGAAGGAGGGGCTTCCTATATCCACAGGGGGGGCAAGAGGCCATCCAGACACATGCTCCCGAGGCAGTGGGAGGCAGTAGGGGACGAGACCGATGCCAGGAGCATAGCACCACAAACATGGATGCAGTGCAGGAAGAAGTTCAATGATTTGACACGAGTGGTCAAGGTGCATGAGTTCAAGTTTCAAGTGGTATATCCTACCAACTGCACCCCGAGCCTCATCCACTGCTCCACACACTACACCCCCCATCACCCACATACCAACAAACTCTTTCAATCAGTACTCAACTCTTCCAATCAGATGCTTCATCTCACCCTCACACATTACCACCATTGCAAGCCGCACCACAACTCTCAGGTCTCACACACATTGGCAGCCTTTCAACCATGACAGTCACATTACCCAAACACCTTGCAGGACACTCACTGACAAACGTCCCGCTTTCTTGCGGAAGGTGGCGTATAACAGGAGGCAGCGAGTGGCAGTGGCTCCATGAACCTGTTCTCCTCTCCCAGGATGACAGTATTCCTGTCCCACCCCTGCCACTCCGCCAGTGCCCTTGCTGTTGTCTGTCAGATAGCCAGCCCACTCCCTGTAGAGTATTGAAACTTTATTATAGGAACATAGGGAGATAGGAACAGGAGGAGGCTATTTAGCCCCTCGAGCCTGCTCTGCCATTCACTGAGATCATGGTTGGTCCATGACCTAACTCCATATACCCGCCTTAGCCCCATATCCCTTAATACCTTTGCTTAACAAAAATCTATCAATCTCAAATTTAAAATTAACAATTGAGTTAACATCAACTGCCTTTTGTGGAAGAGAGTTCCAAACTTCTACCACCCTTTGTGTGTAGAAGTGTTTCCTAACTTCACTCCTGAAAGTCCTGGCTCTAATTTTTAGACCACGTCCCCTCGTTCTAGTATTCAAGTATAGCAGACCTCCATGAACAGCTACAAATACAGCCAGAAGCAATAATCCAGCAATGAACCTGTAACTCCTGCATGATCTCTTTAAATAGCGCTAGTGGGGGGTCCCCCATGCCATTTAAGACCTGTTCAGCTGTGCGAGGTTAAGACAGTGCATTGGCTCGAGCATGGAGTTCCAAAATTGCATCTGTCCCCTTAAATCAGCGTTGCACACTGGTCTATTGCGTAATCTCCCTCCTTTACATGCTGCTGGTGTTCGTAAAGTGCATGTTCGCAAATGCCTTTACCAATATGGCGTCCTGCGCACATTGCGCCGGAAGTGTCCGTGCACATCTCAAACGCCACTTTCGGTGCTTAGGTGTCTGCGTAGTGCCTACACAACGGGCACTACGTGGCCCAATTTAGCCTTCAACGAGCTTTATAAACCTGATACTAGCTCAATTGCTAAATTTAAATCTGAGATAGATAGCTTTTTGCCAACCAAAGGTATTAAGGGATATGGGCCAAAGGCAGGTATATGGAGTTAGATCACAGATCAGCCATGATCTTATCAAATGTCGGAGCAGGCACGAGGGGCTGAATGGCCTACTCCTGTTCCTATGTTCCTAAATGCATGGTATGACATTCAAGATTCAAGATGGCAGAACTGGTTACCATGCTGCTTTGGGTGACCTTGCTCACCGTGCTTCCTACATTGTAAAGATTATAAAGGGGATTCACTGGTGGAAGTGAGCAAGGGAACACTTTTGAATACCATAATAAGATAAATAGATTGAATAAAGAAAATGCAGGACGATAGAGGAATTAAAAGGCTGAGATTATCCAGTGCATACATCTCAACCTGGAACGTGTTGATGGGTGAAACCTGGTTTGGTGTGTGCTTTGGAGGCACTGCTCTCTGTAAGACTGGCAAACTGGCTGATTTTGACAGTTTGGGGAAATTATACACAGCAATACTGTTTTTCTGAGGTACCATTTATATATGGGGTCTTGTTATAATTAATAAGAGCATTCGTGAACTGAAGTAAGCAAGTAACCGGTTTCTATCAGAATATTTACCAATATTGCACACTACAATAGTAATTGGCACTCCATAACTCATTTTTTCTCTCTGTATTATCCATAGAGCATCCCACAAGTGTAAAATTTGAAGGATATTTTATTTACTATGTGCAAAATTTACAAGATGGAGATGTGTCACTGTGCCTAGGAATTGAAGAACACCTGTTTGTACCTGCCCCATGCTAGCTGATATTGTAAATGGTTCCCTCTCCTTTTCAAATACAACATTATCACCACCCCTCCTCAAAAAACAAACCCTTGATCGTTCTGTCCTTGAAAACTACTGTCACAGCTCCAATCCCCCTTTCCTCCCCAAAGCCCTTGAATGTGTTGTCTCCTCACAAATCTGTGGCCATCTTTCCCCCAACTCCACGTTTTAACCTCTCCAATCAGGTTTCCACCCCCTGCCACAGCACTGAAACGGCCTTATCAAAGTCACAAATGACATCCTGTGTGACTGTGACCATGGTAAACTATCCCCCCTCATCCTTCTCTGCAGCCTTTGACACAGTTGACCACACCATCCTCCTCCAATGCCTCTCCTCCATTGTCCAGCTGAGTAGGACTGCTGGTTCCACTCTTCCCTATCCAGTCGTAGCCAGAGAATTTCCTACATTGGCTTCTCTTCTGGCGTTACCTCCAGAGTCCCCCAAGGATCCATCTGTGGCCCCCTCCTATTTCTCATCTACATGCTGCCCCTCGGCAACATCATCCGAAGACACGGCATCAGATTCCACATGTACACTGACGATACCCAGCTCTACCTCACCACCACCTTTCTCGACCCCTCTACTGCCTTTGTGTTGTCAGGCTGCCTGTCTGACATCCAGACCTAAATGAGCTGAAATTTCCTCCAATTAAACACTGATACCATCCCCCTCCCTGGCCATTGTCTCAGGCTGAACCAGACTATCTGCAACCTCGGTGTCCTATTTGATCCTGACCTGAGCATCAGGCCCCATATCCTCTCCATCACAAAGACTGTCTACTTCCACCTCTGTAACATCACTGTCTCCACCCCTGCCTTAGCTTATCTGGTGCTGAAACCCTCATCTGTGCTTTTGTTACCTCCAGACTCGACTATTGCAATGCTCTCCTGTCCAGCCTCCCATCTTGCACCCTCCCATAAGCTCGAGTTCATCCAATACTCTGCTGCCTGTACTCTAATCCGCTCCGTCCTGCTCACCCATCATCCCTGTGCTCACTGACGTACATTGGCTCCTGGTTCACCAATGCCTTGATTTTAAAATTCTCACACTGGTGTTCAAATCCTTCCATGGCTTCGCCCCTCCCTATCTCTGTAACTTCCTCAAGCCCTACAACCCTCTGCTTTGGAAAGAAGATAAAAGCTTTCTCAATGGCACTGCTGGTGAATGCATTGTCCAAGGTGATACTGAGCCACTGAGACAAAGAAGATCCTAGATTCAATCCTTGGTCTGTGGTGAGTTCGTTTATCTTAACTGTGGCAATGATGGGGCTACTATGTCATTGTCCCAAGGATAGGGAAGGGAACAAATCAACCAGGTTTCCTAATCCTGGTTGCTATTCAGTAATTCCTGATGGAAAGTGCATCTGTGTGGATGTTAGGGGAGTACAGGACTGGGCTGGGATGCACTTCACATTTGAACAGCCATTTTGTTTTTTTAGCTCACCAATTTTTCTCTGTCAATTTTCTCTCCTTTCATTCTGTCCTGAAGCCATTGATGCCTTGCTGGAGAATAGTTCTGTGGGTGCCAGTCTCTTTCTGGTATCTTGCACAAGTGGCCGCTGTTCATGGTTGGGCTTTGATTGTGAGTGTTAGCAGGCTATTAGACCATGGGGAGCATCACAGGCGAGCCCCTTCCTGTCATCACCCTATGTCTCCACACATGCATGCTCTCCAGCAGGAGTTACTGGATAGTGAATAGGAATGAGAGCTCCTAAACAATTACCCCTCTATCCCAGGGGCGACGAGGGTAACTGTAGCATTACTACTGCCATGGCTAAGATCAGTATGAATAACTTCCACCACTAAAGAGGAAAAATGGCCACTTGATCAAAGCTCTGGAGAGCTGCCCTGCACCTATGGAAATGACAGACCGTGAGAGTCATCACCTTCAGGAGAATCATAGAATTATAGAAAATTTACGGCACAGAAGGAGGCCATTCGGCCCATTGTGTCCGTGCCGGCCAAAAATGAGCCACCCAGCCTATTCCCACTTTCCAGCATTTGATCCGTAGCCTTGTAGGTCACAGCACTTCAAGTGCACATCCAGGTACTTTTTAAACGAGTTGAGGGTTTCTGCCTCTACCACCCTTTCAGGCAGTGAGTTCCAGACCCCCACCACCCTCTGGGTAAAAAAAATTCTCCTCAACTCCCCTCTAATCAGATCAGATCAGCCATGATCTTATTGAATGGCGGAGCAGGCTCGAAAGGCCGATTGGCCTACTCCTGCTCCTATTTCTTATGTTCTTATGTAATCCTTCTACCAATTTTAATCTATGCCCCCTGGTCACTGACCCCTCTGCTAAGGGAAATAGGTCCTCCCTATCCACTCTATCTAGGCCCCTCATAAGTTTGTACACCTCAATTAAATCACCCTCAGCCTCCTCTGTTCCAAAGAGAACCACCCCAGCCTATCCAATCTTTCCTCATAGCTAAAATTCTCCAGTCCTGGCAACACCCTCGTAAATATTCTCTGTACCTTCTCTATTGCAATCACATCTTTCCTGTAATGTGGTGACTAGAACTGTACACAGTACTCAAGCTGTGGCCTAACCAGTGTTTTATACAGTTCTAGCATAACCTCCCTGCTCTTATATTCTATGCCTCAGCTAATAAAGGAAAGTATTCCATATGCCTTCTTAACCACCTTATCTAACTGTCCTGCTACCTTCAGGGATCTGTGGACATGCACTCCAAGGTCCCTCACTTCCTCTACACTTCTCAGTATCCTCCCATTTATTGTGTATTCCCTTGCCTTGTTTGCCCTCCCCAATTACTTCACACTTCTCCGGATTGAATTCCATTTGCCACTTTTCTGCCCACCTGACCAGTCCATTGATATCTTCCTGCAGTCTACAGCTTTCCTCCTCACTATCAACCACACGGCCAATTCTTGTATCATCTGCAAACTTCTTAATCATGCCCCCTACATTTAAGTCCAAATCATTAATATACATCACAAAAAGCAAGGGACCCCACTGGAAACAGCCTTCCAGTCACAAAAACACCCGTCGACCATTACCCTTTGCTTCCTGCCACTGAGACGATTTTGGATGCAACTTGACACTTTCCCTTAGATCCCATGGGCTTTTACTTTTTTGACCAGTTCTGCCATGTGGGACCTTGTCAAAAGCCTTGCTAAAATCTTTGTAGACTACATCAAATGCACTACCCTCATCGACCATCCTCGTTACCTCCTCAAAAAATTCAATCAAGTTAGCCAGACACGACCTTCCCTTAACAAATCCGTGCTGACTGTCCTTGATCACTCTGTGCCTTTCTAAGTGACGGTTTATCCTGTCCCTCAGAATTGATTCCAATAATTTGCCCACCACCGAGGTTAGACTGACTGGCCTGTAATTACTCGGTCTATCCCTCGCTCCCTTTTAAAACAACAGTACAATGTTAGCAGTCGTCCAATCCTCCGGCACCACGCCCGAGACAGGGAGAAAATCAGAGGTAAAAAAGGAAAGAAAATAAAATTACTTCTGTCAAGTAGAATTAAATAGAAAGGAAAGGATTCTAATTTCTTAAAATTAAAACTCTCAAGAGAAGTAGTTCAGGTCACGCACACACGGTGAAAGGTACCCTTATATTAAAGTGTTTGTACTCAGCATTAGACAGATTAAATAAAAGATTGTAGGTTGGAGTTACAGAGACCCAGCTATTTGTGACAAAGCACCCGTGCAGTCGTTAATTTTGTAGATATTACTATTCATTCCATTCAGCTCACAATTGTTGGAAGATTAAAAATGTTCCTCTCTTCTCTGTTTGTCTGAGCCAAATGAACAATCAGATAACACGAACGTTCCATTAAACATGAAACGATGCACAGAGTCACCATTCATCTCAAACTGGATCTGTCAGCAAAGAAAAAATGCTGCAAATACTCCAAACCCAAACACATCTGAACAGTGCAATTAACCCAGTGGAGACAGCAGCAAAATCTACCTGGATTGCGTCTCATTAGTTTAAATGAAAGGCTTTTTCGTTATTTATACTTTATAGTACAGGGAATTCAGGAGAAACTTCTTTATCCAGAGAGTGGTTAGAATGTGGAACTCACTCCCACAAGGAGCAGTTGAGGCGACGAGCATAGATACATTTAAGGGGAAGCTAGATAAAACACATGAGGGGAGAAAGGAATAGAAGGATAGGCTGATAGGGTTAGATGAAGAGGGATGGGAGGAGACTCATGTGGAGCATAAAATCCAGCATAGACCAGTTGGGCCTATTTATGTGCCGTAGATTCGATGTAATTCTATGTAATTTAAACATGACTTCCTGTTAGTGGGCCAGGGAAATGAAAAAAATTTGACTGGATCTCCCATTCTAATTTTTTATCAAGGGCAACATTTTTTCCTTTTGTTTAAAGGCATTGATTACAAAGGTGGGCATTGAAGCTGGAAGGAACCAGGGGAAATACACTGCAACCACCAGCTGGTTCCTTTTCTACTTTCTGGCTAAAATAAAAGGGGAGCAAAATTAGGAATTACATCTTGTTGAAAAATCTGCTTTTGCTCGTTACGGCCTTGTTAATAGAGAGTCATAGTCATAGAGTTATACAGCACGGATAGAGGCCCTTCGGCCCATCGTGTCCGCGCCGGCCATCAAGCCCAGTCTACTCTAATCCCATATTCCAGCATTTGGTCTGTAGCCTTGTATGCTATGGCATTTCAAGTGCTCATCCAAATGCTTCTTGAATGTTGTGAGGGTTCCTGCCTCCACAACCCTCTCAGGCAGTGAGTTCCAGACTCCAACCACCCTCTGGGTGAAAAAGTTCTTTCTCAAATCCCCTCTAAACCTCCCGCCTTTTACCTTGAATCTATGTCCCCTTGTTATAGAACCCTCAACGAAGGGAAAAAGCTCCTTAGTATCCATCCTATCTGTGCCCCTCATAATTTTGTACACCTCAATCATGTCCCCCCTCAGCCTCCTCTGCTCCAAGGAAAACAAACCCAATCTTCCCAGTCTCTCTTCATAGCTGAAGCGCTCCAGCCCTGGTAACATCCTGGTGAATCTCCTCTGCACCCTCTCCAAAGCGATCACATCCTTCCTGTAGTGCGGCGACCAGAACTGCACACAGTACTCCAGCTGTGGCCTAACCAGTGTTTTATACAGCTCCATCATAACCTCCTTGTTCTTATATTCTATGCCTCGGGTAATAAAGGCAAGTATCCCATATGCCTTCTTTACCACCTTATCTACCTGTTCCGCCGCCTTCAGGGATCTGTGAACTTGCACACCAAGATCCCTCTGACCCTCTGTCTTGCCTAGGGTCCTCCCATTCATTGTGTATTCCCTTGCCTTGTTAGTCCCTCCAAAGTGCATCACCTCGCACTTTTCTGGGTTAAATTCCATTTGCCACTGTTCCGCCCATCTGACCAACCCATCTATATCGTCCTGCAGACTGAGGCTATCCTCCTCGCTATTTACCACCCTACCAATTTTTGTATCATCAGCGAACATACTGATCATAAATTTTACATTCATATCCAAGTCATTAATGTAGACCACAAACAGCAAGGGACCCAGCACCGATCCCTGTGGTACCCCACTGGCCACAGGCTTCCAGTCACAAAAACAACCTTCGACCATCACCCTCTGCCTTCTGCCACTAAGCCAGTTTTGTATCCAAAGAGCCAAGGCACCCTGGATTCCATGGGCTCGTACCTTCTTGACCAGTCTCCTGTGGGGGACTTTATCGAAGGCCTTACTGAAATCCATGTATACCACATCCACTGCGTTACCCTCATCCACACGCCTAGTCACCCCCTCAAAAAATTCAATCAAATTAGTCAGACATGATCTTCCCTTGACAAAGCCATGTTGACTATCCCTGATTAATCCTTGCTTCTCCACGTGGAGACTAATTTTGTCCTTCAGAATTTTTTCCAATAATTTTCCTACCACTGATGTTAGGCTCACTGGCCTGTAGTTCCCCGGTTTTTCCCTACTCCCCTTCTTGAATAATGGTACTACATTAGCGGTTCTCCAGTCCTCTGGCACATCCCCTGTGGCCAGAGAGGTTCTGAATATATGTGTTAGAGCCCCCGCAATCTCCTCCTTTGCCTCACACAGTAGCCTGGGATACATTTCGTCCGGGCCTGGGGATTTATCCATTTTTAGGCCTGCTAAAACCGCCAATACCTCCTCCCGCTCGATGTTAATATGTTCGAGTATATCACAGTCCCCCTGCCGTATTTCTATGTCTACATCGTCCTTCTCCATAGTGAAAACAGATGCAAAAAATTCATTTAGAACCCCTCCTACATCTGCCGGCTCCACACACAGATTGCCATTTTTGTCCCTAATGGGCCCTATTTTTTCCCTAGTCATCCTCTTACCCTTAATATACTTATAAAACATCTTAGGATTTTCCTTTATTTTGCTCGCCAGTGTTATTTCATGGCCCCTCCTTGATCTCCTAATTTCTTTTTTAAGTATCCCCCTGCACTTCTTGTATTCCTCTGGGGCTTCCTCCGTCTTTAGCCTTTTGTATCTGCCAAAAGCCCTCCTTTTTTTCCTAATCCATTCTCGTATATCCCCTGACATCCAAGGTTCCCTGGAGTTCTTGGAACCACCCTTGACCTTTACGGGAACATGTTGCCATTGTATGGTCTCAATCTCCCTTCTGAAAGACTCCCATTGCTCCGATGCGGATTTTCCTACAAGCAGTTGATCCCAGTCCATTTTGGCCAGATCCTGCCTTATCCTATTAAAATCGGCCTTCCCCCAATTTAGAACCTTTATTTCCGGCCCCTCCCTGTCCTTTTCCATGACCACCTTAAATCTCACCGAATTATGGTCACTGTCACCAAAATGCTCACCTACTAGCACTTCTTCCACTTGGCCGGCCACATTCCCTAGAATTAGGTCCAGTACCGCCCCCTCTCTTGTAGGACCTTCTACATGCTGGCTCAAAAAGCTCTCCTGGATGCACGTTAAGAATTTTGTACCCTCTAAGCCTTTTACACTCTGAGTATTCCAGTTAATATTGGGGAAGTTTAAATCCCCCACTATTATTACCCTATTATTTGCACAATTTTCTGAGATTTGCCTACATATCTGTTCCTCTATCTCCCCCTGACTGTTTGGGGGCCTATAGTACACTCCCATCAAAGTGCTTGCCCCCTTTTTGTTTTTAAGCTCCACCCATATGGCCTCATTAGAGGAACCTGCTAATATATCATCCCTCCTTATGGCAGTAATTGATTCTTTAATTAATATTGCGACTCCCCCTCCTCTTATACCTCCCCCTCTGTCTCGCCTGAAGATTCTGTACCCCGGAATATTGAGCTGCCAGTCTTGCCCCTCCCTCAACCATGTCTTTGTGACAGCAACAATATCATACTCCCATGTGTTTATCAACACCTTCAGTTCATCCACCTTATTTGCAAGACTCCTTGCATTAAAATAGATGCCATCCAGCCATGCCCTCACATATTTGCCCTGTCTTCCAAGCTGACTTGTTTTTTTCTCTATATTTGGCTGCACATCACCCCCTATTGTAGCTCCACTCTGTATCCCATCCCCCTGCCAAGTTAGTTTAAACCCCCCCCCAACAGTGCTAGCAAACCTCCCCGCAAGGATATTTGTCCCGCTCTGGTTCAGGTGCAACCCGTCCGACTTGTACAAGTCCCACCTTCCCCAGAAGCAGGCCCAGTGATCCAGGAAACTGAAACCCTCCCTCCTGCACCAACTCTTTAGCCACGCATTCATCTGTTCTATCCTCCTATTTCTATACTCACTAGCCCGTGGCACTGGGAGTAATCCAGAGATTACAACCTTTGAGGTCCTGCTCTTTAATCTGCTACCTAGCTCCCTAAATTCTTGATGCAGGACCTCATCTCCCTTCCTACCTATGTCGTTGGTCCCAATGTGGACCACGACCTCTGCCTGCTCACCCTCCCCCTTGAGAAAAGTGCACCAGTTCTCCATTGGGAAAGATTAAAACAACCAGTCGGAATTAACTCAGCACGTCAGTTATTAAATGGTGGAACAGGGTTACCAAAGAACAGCACGGGTTTCCCCATGGGGATTCCTTTGTATGTAACCCTGATGGAGGAGCAGGTATCCTGAGGGAAGCAAAGGAGAGTTTGGCAGTGTTAATAAAGGATGACTATCCCCCAGTATTAGTATATAGGCCCTGAAGATCTTAGGAAGGAACAAGTAAGGAATTGTGCCTTTGCAGACTTTGCTTCACAAAAGAAGTCTTGGATAACCTGTGCTAGATTCTACACACTGACCAGCAGCTCAGATCAAAGGGCCAAACAGCTCTACCAGTGGCTGTGACTGTTAGTACAGTTTTATGCCATTGGCTCCTTCTGGATACAATAGTAGACTTATACAACATCACCCCGGGTGCTGTCCAGGCCTGCATTCACCAGGTCACTGATACCAGCCCAACATTGCTGCAGGCCAGCAATCCCGACACTCAAGTCAGTGGTGAGATAGAGACAGCTCTGGGGTTTCCTGCTAGCTGCTGGAAGGAACTTATCACAGGAGGGGATACAGTTATAAAGCGGCTGCATGTACGTAAGGCTGGTGAGGCGATTTCCCAATGCCGATTGCACTTGGAAGAGATGGAGAGCCATTGAACCAGGGTGCACTAGGAATGATGATTTGTCATTCCACGAAGCAATGGTGATCAGTTTGGGAGGGGGTGGGAGGTCCCATGGTGCCCATGTGAAAAGGAAACAGCAGCAGTTCTCTTACCTTGCCTATCCTCATCAGATCATTGAATTTTTTCCAGCACTGGAGGTGGCACTTTTTATGAAAGAAAGAATGAATTTGCATTTATATAACACTTTTCATGACCTCAGAATGTCCCAAAGGTCATCACAGCCAATGAAGTATTTTTGAAGTGCAGTCACTGTTGTAATGTAGGGAATGCGACAATCAATTTGTACACAGCAAGTTCCCACAAACAGCAATGAGATAAATGACCAGATAATCTGTTATGGTGGTTTTGGTTGAGGGAAAATGTTAGCCAGGACACACAACACAATGATGGAAATTGTGTTGAAGCACATCATGTCCCTTACCAAACAAAAGAAAAAGATTTGCCAGGCCTTTTCATTGATGCAATGCCCCTTAGACTATATTTTGCACTATAGGCTGAGGCCTGAAGACTTTACTGGGAGTTTCTGGTGCAGATGGAACCCAAAACTGGAAGAGCAGCTTTGTACCAATTTTCTAGTGAACTGCAATTCAGTCATCTGCATGTATTGAATCGAAATGGCCATTTCTTAACTCAGCCTCATTACGACAGATTTATTGCAAAAATACTTAAAAGAACACCTAGTGCAACTCTGGGATATTTGTACTGGGCTCGCTGTTTTGTCCTTGTGAGCTGGAACTTTTGTGGGAAAAGGACCTCTTAAGATTAGGGATGGGCAATAAATGCCAGACTTGGCAGTGACGTCCTTATCCTGAGAATCAATATATTTTTTTAAATGCGAAAGGCTTTGAATGGGTTTTTTGCAATATCTTTTATCGTGTTTTTCATTTTCCATTTTTCTGAAATATTTATTAATAAAATTGATGGAGTGGTTTTGTCTACGCTAAGAAATGCATAGTATGACATTCAAGTTCAAGTTGGATGAGTTCTGCCATCTTGAATGTCACAATATAAAATACATCCATCCATACGTAGGTGGGTGCTTGCAAAATGGATTAAAATGAAGGAAACGCGGTTTCTGCTGTTTTTCCAAACCATTTGCCCTGTTGAACATTGGATCTCAAGGCTGCCTGTTAGGCCTGGAGTATAATGGGGGGTTGGGGAGGGAGGCGGGGGGCATGGGGGCCACAAAGTTTGCTAGCACCCAAATATGCTGGAGTTTCTTATAGCCTTTGTTTGGGGCAGAGCCTCCACCTGCCCTAAACAAGGCCATTTCATCAGGTGGTGGGCCAGGGCAACATTGGGGGCTGGGAACCTTACTTTGGGAGTTCCCACTCCCCTGGCCTAAGAGGAGATCAGAGCAAGACTGGTGGCCAGTGCAGCCAGTGAGGAAAGACATAACATCCTGCCGAATGGCAGCTGAGGCCCACTTTGGCAGTCCAGACTGAGGACCATAGCCTGGACCCCTGAAGATAGAGGAACTAATCGACCATTTACTCCTTCAAGGGAAACAAGTTGACATATATATCTCCTTTCGGGGAGGGGGGGTAGGGGCTGCCACCTACTACCCCAGAACCGGCACCATTTGATGTATTTTGCAGCCTCCAGGGGGAGGCAGACGACCAAGGTGGCGCAGGTGCATTTAAATTGGGTGAGCTCCCCCCAGCACAACATGTGCCGGTGGGGTCACCGACGGACATGAACCCAGTGTGAGTGTCAGGATCGCTGACCCATGGGGTTTTCAGGTCTGACAGCTTTATATTTCCATTAGATTCCTGCCACCTCAAAGACCTAACATTGAACATTAAGCATGAAAGGAACATTCCAGCTTTCAATATCCAGAAATTGCTCCTTTCATTTGGTAATTTGAAGTTATTCAACAGATTTTCATCAAAGTACAATTGTTATTCATTTTTGCTTGGCCATCATTTAATAAGCAGCTGGAAATTTAATTTCAGGTGTTGACATATGAAGATAACATGACTTTTTTTTATCACAGATGACCTTGCTGGAAGAAAATGGTGTTTTTGATCTTCTGAAAATGAATGGGGGAAATACGAGCTTATATCAGAGCAGCCTACGACTACTAAATAGATCCATCATTCTTTGGCAGTTTTACATTCAAAGGGGAACTCTGTGCTCTAACATCCGATGCAAGATGCTGAGTTAATCCTGTCTCCAAAACAGCACGCAAAGATTTTGAGTTATGCAGAGCTATAATGGTGTTCAACATCCGATAAGAAACCTTTAGTTACCTGTAGTTAGTGTTACCCCTCCCCCTCCCACTACAGAGGCAGAAGACACTTCCAGTTAAAAAAATAAATATTGCAATAAATATTGTGTCAAGCTTTAACAGTTAAATGTCCGATGAGCATGCATGCAGAGTTAAATTGCAGTTATCATCTACCCAGTAAAAACCCTCAAAACATTATTGATGTAATCATTATGAAAAAAGGTACCAACTTATAAAGGGTTTAATATCTCCCAATAATATGGCCATCACACAGTCTGTGGATGTGGTGAACAATATTTGGAGAATCGTGTGTAATAAATTGGATAGCCAGGTAGTGAAGAATAGAATACTACAGCCTGGTCTTCAGTTGCTTCCAAGCCTTTATTCACAGAGATCAACATTACACCACCACACCCTAGATAAGCTCTCATATAAATGGATACGAGAGTCCCCAATTGATACGCACCACCTGAATACAATTAACACTAATTGATATAAATCATTTGGATACAATTATCAGATTCCCTTCTTTCTTTAAATAAAAAAAATAAACTTTATATATAAAATACAATCAAAAATTTCAAAAATCAAAAACTTCCATACTCTGTACAACTTATACTATTCAAAGCATTACATTGTGAGGTGATCCTTCTCCAGGACCTCTAATAATTTCTTCATACATGTACCTCTTTTAGTAAAACAATCTGACAGTTGATGGCTTGAATTCACCCATTTAATTTTAGAGATTTCCTTTCTCTCCAGCATTTGTTTCAAGCCAGCAAGGTCAATCAGTAATCTTTACTCACTCACATTTTTCATAGAGTTTACATTATCCCACAATGAACGATTGTCAACATAACATTCAGTGGGTATACTATCTTCAGTACTGCTATTGTACAGGATGTCACTCAAAATATTTGCCAAATAGAATCCCACATCCACTGTGTCGACAAGAGTCAGTGTTGCAGCAGCCAGAGTACTTTTAACACCCTTTTTATTTTCTTAGCTTCCCAAGCTAAAGGACAACATTTCCCATTCTCACCCATAAGAAACACCATGAAACCAGTTGTATTAGAATACCCATCAGGAAGATTAGCATGTGAAGCATCGCTAAAGCTTCATTTTCTTTAGGTCACCTAAGGATGGGAACTTAAGTACGCATTTATCTGTATTTAATTTTTGTTTTGTTTTATTTGCCCTTAAAACATTCTCTACTATGGGGTGTTTCATTGAAGTACTTAACTCCAACACATCGAAACTAGCATCTGGTCTAGTCTGAGTGCACAACCAGTTCAACTGACCAATCAAGCTTCGTAATTGCTCTGTTTCTTCTTTAGATATATCACCTTACCTTTCTGTGATGACCTGGTACGATTCACCAGGATGGAAGTAACACTCTCTAAATAGGACTGTCGATTTAAAGTGAAACCAGACCAGATCTAAACCAATATATTTAAAAGCCCCAAAGGCCTGACTCCCAATTTTAAATTCCACTCTAATCTTACTAATGTCGAGTTTCTCAAATTCCGCAGTACGCCCCCATAAGAAATCATCAACATGCATCACGAAGATGCCTGAAAGTTTTCCGTTGTGGTACCAATAAAACATTGCAGGATCTGCTTTTAGTTGAACACAACCTATTTTCAGCAAAACAAATCTCACCGAAAAATACCATATTTTTGGAGCATCATTCAGGCCATAGATGCATTTGTTTAGCTTCCATAGTTTTCCTTCCACATCTGCTGCCTCTTTAGGCGGTTTCAGAAACACTTCTCTCTGAAAAGTATCGCCCTGCAGAAATGCAGCTTTTATGTCAATTGACCCACACTCCTCTGAGTATGCTGCCAAAAGAGCCAAAAGGATTTTTAAGATAACCTTCCCAGTAGTGGGAGAATCCACTCGAATATCTGTATCACCCAGTTTCTCCTCAAAACCCTTAGCTACCAACCTCACTTTAGCCTTATAAGTCCCATCTGCAAGGACTTTTTCAGTACAAATCCATCTATGCGACAAAGCTGGTTGACCCTTATCTGTTACCTCAGAATAAACTCCAAATTCTTTCCAACTATTTAACTCCCTTTGTTTTACATCTTACTCGTTTATCCTCAAGTTTGTTGGCAGCCACCAAAACTTCACGATCATGAGGGCTTTTGCTTCTGGTTCTGTTGTCTTTGTTTCATTGTCTGACCTAGTCAAGCTACGTCTTCTACTTCCACTTTTATGTCTGTAGGGACCACGACTACGAGATCTCCCTCTTTCATCTCTAGTTCATGCTTGTTTTCTGACGTAAGATTCACTTCCAGACTCTCTATCGCTACTTGTGCTCCGCATTCGTACTCTCCACTCTTTTACCCCATTCTGCCAGTCCGTGGACCTCACTTCATGGCCATCATCCTGAACATTCAATCAAAATTTAAACCTACCTGCACATCCCAAAATTATCACATCCCTCCATTCATTAGTCCCTCCTGGAACATATGTCACCCGTGTACCCACTTTGGGTAATTGTTCTGTGGATGTGATAGCTCTGTCATGTGTTTCTTGATCACTGACATTACCACTGTCCAGCCCTTGATCTACCTCAGTCTGTACCTCAGGAAACTCAACAAAAATTTTTGAACATCTGAGGCACAAGGTGCCTCGTTTATTTCTATCAACTGCTCAGAGTCCGAGATTTTATAATTAATTCCAATTAATCGTGAGGAATGAACCTTAACAGTTTGATTGTCTTGTTGGACAAGTACTATCTTACCATCATAATACCTTACCAGGGCCTTTCCATTCCCTGTGACCCTGTCTTTTATAATATACCAAATCTCTTGAATTCAACTCTGTCTCAGATGGTCTAACATGATGCCTCAGTGCTCTATGAATTTTCTCTGATATATCAGCCATGACAGGCACATCACCCAGGCCTGCGTCCCGCTTTCTTGCAGGAGAAGGTGGCGCATATCAAGAGACAGCAAGTGGCCGTGGCATTTAGTCCCTCGACCCTGTTCCACCATTCAATGAGATCACGGTGGACCTGTGACCTAACTCCATATACCCGTCTTAGCCCCATATCCCTTAATACCCTTGGTTCACAGAAATCGATCAATCTCAGATTTAACATTCACAAGTGAGCGAGCATCAACTGCCGTCTGCAGAAGAGCGTTCCAAACGTCTTCCACCCTTTGCGTGTAGAAGCAACTTCACTCCTGCACGTCCTGGCTCTAAATGTTAGGCTATGTCCCCGCGTCCTAGTATTGAAGTCTACGAGACTTCCAAAACCAGTTACAAATGTCTCGGCAGCCAGAAGCAATAATCCAGCCACTAACCTGTAAATCCTGCATGGTCCCTTTAAATAGCGCTGGTGGGGGTCCTCCAGGAACTCGAAGACACGTTCAGTTGGTCGGGATTAAGACTGTGCGTTGAGTTGAGTGTTAAGTTCCAAAATGGTGTCTATCACTTTAAATCAGCGTTGCACACTGATTAAGACCATTTTCTCCCTACTTTACATGATTCCAGCGTTTGTTATCTGCGCCTGCGTTAACTCCTATACCAAGATGGCGTCTGGCGCACGTCATGCAGGAAATGTGTGTGCGCATCCAAGACGTCATCTTGGATGTCGGAGAGGTTGTGTAGCGCCGAAACAACGGGCGCTACACGGCCCAATTTAACGCTCCCCGTGTCTTCGCTCTGGGCAATTCGCCTCATAAATGATACTTAGAGGCACATCTAAAGCATCTAGTGATTTTTCCTTCAGCATTCCTGGAATTCATTCGCCCATTATTACTGTCCCAATTTTGTCTTCTGTTGATATAACTGGATTTGCTGTACCTGCTTTCATCACCAATCTAACAGTCTTTATTCCTTCCGTCATATTGACGCCTGCGTCCGGTCTCTTGATAATTTTGGAACCTGGTCTGGGGCCTGCGTTTAGTATCTGGAACATTTCGAAACGTGGTAACCATCGAATCTTCTATTCTTTGTGTCACAGTGGAAGGTCTCATTTGTTCATGAAGGCTGAAGGGAATGCCTGCTTCCCTAGGAATTTTTTTTTAAGGCAGCCAACATTTGATCCAACAGATTCTCCTTTTCTGAGAACTGAATACCAGTTAGGACCAGTTGCCTGTCCATATGAGACACCTTAGTACAATCTAATAATTTAAACACTAGTACCAATCCGGGGATTCCCAATTTGAACTTTGTCAGCCTTTTGTACAATTTGTTAAAGTCCATGATATACTCTTCCGTTGAATGACCGTCCGTTTTCCGAAATCTATCAAATGCTGACCAGGCCTCATAGGCACTTAACAGGTCATCTTTCTTGTAGATCTGATCCATAAATTCTATTAGAAAGGTAAAACCTTCATCATTATCCAAAAGATCGGCATCCATCTCAGGAAATACCTTACTTCTGACTTTACTTTGTTCAGGAAGCGATAACGCCAAGGCCATGCCTTGTTTTCCCTTCGGCAGAGTAGTAACCCGTGTCCACATATCAATCTCATTCTTCCACTGGTCATACGGTTCGAACTCAGAGAACATTGGAGGGAAATTGTACCTCGATGATCTAAACTTGCTTTCTGCCATTTTCCACAATGGCCACTAGGCCTTCAAGTTTCTTTCTCATGTCCAAAAAAAAATTGTAGTTTCCAACCTCGTCTGCCACCATGTAGCAAACTGGATAGCCCGGTGGTGAAGAATAGAATACTGGAGCCTGGTCTTCAGTTGCTTCCAAGCCAATATTTAGAGATCAACATTACACACTCCACACCCGAGATAAGCTCTCATATAAATGGACACAAGAGAGTCCCCAATTCATACGCATCACCTGAATATAATTAACACTAATTAATATAAATCATTTGGATACAATTATCATCATGCTCTTCTGTTTTCCTTTTAACAATGTGAATGTCCATCATGTTGTTTCAGTTAGATTTGAAATGTAAACGTAAAGATTGTACTAATTGCACGTTAAAATCTCAGCCTTCAGACGCAGATTTCTCTGAAGGGCCACAGGGAAACCAGACAATGTCGCAAAACAAATATCAGAAATCAGTATTGACCTTGAAAAGGCTCCAGATTGAGATGTCCTGGAAAAGTGGCAAGGATAATAAATGTATCCAATTTATTGAGGGTGTATGTGCATGGGGTCAGAAAGCAACAAAAAAAGGTGATTTATGGAGATTCAATATTCCTTGCAGCTGACCATTTTTAAAGCTCTGTGTTTCATTACACTTGTACGCCTTTTAATATTATTGACACACTGTAACAGTATGGCCTATACACTCCTCAAAATGTAAACCCCTGTGAAGCGTCGGTACATAAACTGGTGAGGAAGTCTTCTTGTGTTCATAAATTCCTCCTGTTTGTGAAATACTGAAGTACAGTATATATATATAAAACAAAAGAGAGGGAGGGAGAAAAATAAACGTGTTAGGGGCTTGGTAACTGATAGTTAATATCTGTTATGTGTTTGCTGAACTTCTTCTCATTGAATCAGCCAACAGTTGATTCTGTAATTGGGCACTCCTGGGGAGGGGCACTCTCAATGGGAGCGCAAGTAGGGAAATTGTGGGCCCACAGCGTGCTCTGGGACTGAGCTGCAAATCCTCTTGCAGGATGCAGCATGGTTCTGGCACTTCCTCCCTGCTGAATCCAAACCTCCAAAGGCACTGTTCCTCTGTGAGGCCCATATCGTTCCCCATGTGGCTGACTAATTTAGGTGTCAGGAAAATGGTGATCAGGAGCGCTCTTCCTGCAATGACGCCTCGCTACCCAAGCATCCAAACATTCTTCCTCCTCCGGCCTCTGTCCAAGTAGCACACGTAGGGGGCAATCAATGACATCTGCCTGAAACGGGCCTGAAGTCGGTGAATCATCTGCCCAAAACTGGCGTCGGGTGGCCTGGACTGTTTTCGGTTTGGGCCTTATTTAAATGCCGCCAGGGAGGCGGTGGGCGCCAAATGGGTGCCCTGTTGCAGCTCATAGGTCACGGGAGGGCAGTTCAGGCATGGGAGGCAATCTCGAGGGCGGCCTTGCATGGCCAGCAGCAGGCTGGAGTTTTTTGTGGACCCAGGAGGAAGATGCAGATGAACAATTTCCTTGGCCATTTTTTGAGCGGCCTCTAGCGGTCCCTTAAAGCACCATTGGTTAGCCCGCTCAACATCTGGTACAAATGGGTGAAATGTCGTTCCATCCATTTGTACCATTGCCATCGGTATCCTACAGCCAGCATAGGATTCGCATATTTAAGCAGCCTCCCACTGGAAGCAGGCAAGCGTGCTACTCGTCCATTTACAGGCCCACCAGACAATTGCATCTGGGGAGGACCTTGGGTGTCAATGGGGCAGCTGAGGTGCCCCCCTCCCCACCCCCAATTTTGAACCATCATCCGCCATTTCTCACCTGAAAAATGGGCGGCCAGCCGTTGAAAATCTCTCCCTCCTTGTGCACTGGAATTCTCAGTAGGACACCTAAGGTGGTTGGTGGGAGCAGAGAACCCCCAAACCCTCCTTGGAAGCTCCTTCCCACAGTGCAGCCCTTCTGAACTACAAGCTTTATGTTTTTTCTCACCTCACTTCCCAAAATCCATTATCCACTTTCAGTCCAAGTCAGTGCCTGTCTTTTTAAAATGCTGAACATTTGAAATGCAGTGCTGCAGATCAGAATGGCCAGTATATACAGGCACTGTCAGGACCTCCAATCAGTCAAACTGATGGAGACGGAGGTCATGTTTGTATTAACTTTGTCTAGCAAGGCCTTTCTCAGGTGTAACGTCTCGGCTCCTGCCTAACCTCCAAACCAAAAGTGAGCTTGAGGCACAAACGGAACAGAGACCAGGTGTGAAGAGTGTCGGACTCTTTTATCTCCATGTCCCAGAACTAGGTGCACGTGAGGCGCTGTGCAAAGGAAAGTCAACCCTTCTATCTTGGCAGTGCTCGGCAGTCTTGGTAGACTCCAAATTAAAGGGGACAACCTTTTGATGGGGCCTCTTTATTTATTGCTAAAGGAAAAGCAAAAAAAGCCTGTTGAAATATTTAACAGAGAGCATTTCCCACCTTTAGCACCTTTTAATCTCAGACCATCTGCTATACAGTCAGAATTACTCTGATTACGCATACAGTCGCAAATAGACTTCAATATTTATTGCCAGTAAGTTGTGGCAAATAATGGGGGACAGGGTGAAGCAAAAATACAACTTGCAAATCACGGACATTTAAAAGCCGCTGTATGTTCTACTCATTGCGATTCGTGATAAGCACCTTATATGGTAACTGTCAGATCAAGAACACCTGGTGTGTTCATTTTTTTTCTTTAATGAGGAGTTAATGCAACCACCACTCCCTGTTGAGTCACTGTTGAAGCATTTTCATTGGCAGAGTTTATAGAGGTAACTCAATATACACATTGAGTTGTAAATGTTTTTAAAGCCAGGGTTTTTTGCGCTGTAGTAATAAATCACATATAGTGATTATAGAGCGCCATTCTACCTGGCCCAAGAAACCAATCAATCTGTGATGAGATTATATTGTTCAAAATAAACTATTGTAGAAAAGCAGGAAAAGGAGTAACAGAGAAACAATCTGAGAATTTCCTTAATGTGGCTTTATTTGCTTAATTATATTTAAATTTAGATTAATCCGGTTAAAATGTTGACAATTTTAATGAAGAGGTTTTTTTTATTCTTGCTTCCATGCTATACCTCCGTGATCACTCGTTATTCAGGTGAAGTTTCAACCCAGGGAGGGTGCTATGGATAGCTGAGCTATAGGGGGTTAAATTGGAAAAGGCCAATTATCGGGTGCGGGCAGCACAATCCACTACTAACCCACGTCCGCTGGCCCCTGCGCAGGCAGCTTGTGAACTTCATGCTGCCTGCTAATTAGCATGATAGCTCCGTGCAGCAAGCACTACTCGCACTGCTGTGAGGCTGCACAGAGAATCAGGAAGCCCGAAATGGGGCGTGGCCAGCGCACGTCATCAGCAGCCTGCACCTCTTAAAGGTGCAGGTGCACATTTTAAATGGCACATGCACAGTCCACTGGGAGGAGGGAAAGATGGCTGGAAGGATCGCGGGAGTGATCCAACGATGCACTGGAGGCCCTGGTGGAGGGGGTGGACGAAAGGAGGGCCAACATGTAGCCACAGGGTGGCAGGCGACCCTCCAGACTCCAGCTCCTCAGTCATTGGGAGGCTGTGGCCCAGGAAGTGAACGCCAGGAGCATGGCACCACGCACGTGGGCACAGTGCTGAAAGAAGTTCAATGATTTGACACGTGTGGTCAAGGTGAGTGAATGCAAGTGTCAAGTGGCACATCCTACCAACTGCACCACTGCTCCACAAACGACACCCACCATCACCCACCCATCAACAAACACTGCCCATTCGGCATGCTGCATCTCACCCATCTATTTCCTCTGGTTGGGGAATCTTGCATGTTAAAGGCAGTTTCACACTGACACTGTAATACAAAGATGAAGAAAGAAAGTTAGAAAAAAAGAACTTGCATTTGTATAGCGCCTTTCACAATCTTAGGACATCCCAAAACACTTTCCATCCAACGAAGTACTTCTTGAAGTGTACAAATGTAAGGAATCTTACAACACCAGGTTATAGTCCAACTGTTTTATTTGAAAATCATAAGCTTTCGGAGGCTTTTTCCTTTGTCAGGTGAGTGTGAGTCACACTCACCTGATGAGGGAGAAAACCTCCGAAAGCTTGTGATTTTCAAATAAAACAGTTGGACTATAACCTGGTGTTGTAAGATTCCTTACATTTGTCCACCCCAGTCCATCACCGGCATCTCCACTTCTTGAAGTGTAGTCACTGCTGTAATGTAGGAAACTCAGGCAATTTGTGCACAGCAAGGTCCCACAAACAGCAATGAGATAATGACCGGATAATCAAGGAGGCATAAATTTAGAATTGTCATTGAGACAGTGAGGAGAAATGTTAGATGAAAATTCTTTACCCAGAGAGTTGCTGGACCATGAAACCCTTTACCATAGGGAATGACTGCATCTTTTAAGGGAAAAAACATGGACAAATATTTGAAGCAGAAGAAGGTACAGAGCAATGAGGAGAGCACAGGGCAGTGGGATTATTTTTGGATAGCACTAGCACAGACATGTTGGGCCAAATGGCCTCCTTCTGTGCTGCAAACTTCTATGTTTTTTGATTTAGGTGCAAGGGTTACATCGACAACTTTGCAAAAGTGGTATTGAGATGAAGCCAGTCTACAATTGGCAGGATAATTGCTCCATAATATAAAAACCGATATGACATCTGAATAAACAAAGTTAAACTCGATAGTCAAGCTCAAATATCTTTGTATTGGTTTTGCACAATCGTACCCAGAGGCAGGCTGCAGACAGATAAGCAGTGATGGTGGGGCTGCTGAGTATTAAAATGTTGGGTGTTTGATGTGACCTTTTCTCTCTAGGTACAATTCAGCTAACAAATATTTTTATTCGAAAAATTTAAAATCCACAAAATGCTGCAGTGTGGAGGGGTGGTATGGTGGGGAGGGGCAGTGTGCTGGGGGGAGACAATACTCCAGCTGGGGCCTAACCAGTGTTTTATAAAGGTTTAACATAACTTCCTTGCTTTTGTACTCTGTAACGTATGCCTTCTTAACAGCCTTTTCAACTTGTCCTGCCACCCTCAAAGACTTCTGTACGTACACCATTTAAAATTGAAACATTTAGTTTTTATTGCCTCTCCTCATTCTTCCTAAGATGAATCACTTCACACTTCTCTGCATTAAATTTCATCTGCCCATTTCACCAGTCTGCCTATCTGTATCCTGAAATCTGAAATCTAATCCTAACCAGGAACAATCCAAAGTGTGGGCCAGCAGTCCCAAGCGGCAGACAACACAGGGCGGGCCTGTTCCCCCCTCTGCCCAAAATGCAAAACCTAACCCTATCCTCCTCTCAGTTGAATAGGGCAGGGGAGAAAACTTGAGAAAAAATAGGAAGAGTTTTTACTAAAACAAATGGAAATACAGAAACAAACTGTGCGTAATTCAGTCGATGGGTTTGAAATAAAATTTAATCTTACAAAACCTTGGTATCTGTACATATCAAAACTTGCGTGTTAAAGGCAGTTTCACACTGACACTGTAATACAATGGATTGAATAAAGGCAAATAAGGCAACGTAATTTTGCCATATGTCAGTGAATCACTGACAAGTACGTGCCACTTCGCACTCAAGAGAATTTCTTCTCCAGCCCTTTTTTGAGTTGTGTAATCTCAGCAGCACTGTCACTTCAGAGTGCTGCAGAAACTTATGTTTATTTCTTGTTAACTATTAATGGCCATTCAAATCACACAGTGCAGCAACTGACTCATCAATATGTTGCACAATTCTTTAGGATACACAACAACAACAACAACAACTACTATTACTACTATTACTACTACTACTACTACTACTCACATTTATTGTGGTAGTAAAATGTCCCAAGGCGTTTCACAGGAGCGATATGGAACAAAATTTAACACTGGGCCACATAAGGAGGAGCTATTAGGATAGGTGACCAAAAGCTTGGTCAAAGAGGTAGGTTTTAAGGAGTGTCTTAAAGAAGGGAAGAGAGGTAGAGAGGTTTAGGGAGGGAGTTCCCGAGCTTAGGGCCAAAGAAACTGAAGGCACGGCCGCCGATGGTGGAGCGATTAAAATTGGGGATGCGCAAGAGGCCAGAATTGGAGGAGCGCAGAGATCAGTTACAGAGATAGGGAGGGGCGAGACCATGGAGGGATTTGAAAACAAGGGTGGGAATTTTAAAATCGATGCGTTCCCGAAGCGGGAACCAATGTAGGTCAGCAATCACAGATGGTTGAATGGGGCTTGGCGCTAGTTAGGAATTGGCAGCAGAGTTCTGGATGAGCTCAAGTTTATCAAGTTTACCACAGTGACTGTAAAGCACTTTGGGGCATCCTGAGGTCGTGAAAGACGCTATATAAATGCAAGTCTTTCTTTTCTTTTTCTATCTGAAGCAACCTTTCAAGGAGCAAAGGTTAATTTAAGACTGATGTCAACAAGATCTTCATGCAAAGAATGATTAACATGTGGGGCAGGTGCAGTGAAAATCTTTTGAGACATTTAAGAGACAGTTAAATGTGATAATGGGAGCGCTATAATTTTTTTTAGATGGATGAGCTAAGATGGGCTAAATGGCTTTAATCATCTATATGTATCCTATGATTTATCTTGCGATATAATTGTATTTACATTTTTGGCTGGATGAAGTCCCAGTTCCCCAGACTCTGCAGTCGTTTCACTGAAGAACTGTTGCTCTTTTGAAGAGTTTGACTGACAGGATACCCACATACAGTGCACAATCAGTGCCCGAACAAGCAAATTAGAAGAAATGTCGGCACGTCAGAACAAAGCTGCAGCACCACCACTGCTAGGAGGCTGTAATTAAAGAAAGAAAAAAAGATTTGTATTTATATAGTGCCTTTCATGACCTCAGGATGTACCAAAGCACTCTACAGCCAATGAAGTACTTTTAAAGTGTTGTCACTGTTGTAATGTAGGGAAATGCGGCAGCTAATTTGAGTTATATAAATGTAAGTTCTTTCTTTCTTCTATACCTGCACATTGGGAGTCAATCTGTTGAAATATGTCAGTTACAATTCCAAGATGTACCATGTTTTTGGGACTGCCCATTGATCCTTACAGTTAATATTTCCCTCAATCCCTTTTATCTTCAACTATAGTTGGTACAAAAATTCTCTACAACAATGACTACACTTCAATAGCGGATTGCGCTGCCTCCGCCCAATAATAGGCCCTAGTCCTAGACCCCCCCCCCCCCCCCACTGCGGGTCTAGGACTAGGGCACTGGTTTTCAAACTGTTTTGTTTAGGGGAAGGCCTCTGCGAATATTGATATTCTCCCAAGGACCCCCTCCCCATCCTAACTTCTGAAAAATCATATCAGCTACCCAAAGGAAAACAGTGTTTCTGCAGAAATGTTTTTTTAATAACAGAAATAGGGGCCGATTTTTGATCTTGTACTGCCCCATTTTTCTGCAGGAACAGGGAGCTAGTGAGACCCAAATCACAGTGTTGCACTTACTGCCCAGTTCCTGGTGACGTCTCGGCCGGCCCAATCTTGAACCAAGGCAGGAAATAGGCATCCAGCGTTCCTGCCTGAAACAGGCGGGAGACTCATTAACTTATGCAAATCAGAGACCTGTGATTTAAAGGGACCACTGGAGGCCGCACAGAAAATGCTTCATGTACGTTTTTAAAAATAATTTCGGTGGAACCAGGCAGGTGCATAACTCAAGTGCAAAATCCAATCCAACAAGTCTTTATAGTTTCTTTTTGTCTGATAATATTTCTATGGCAGCATAAAAACATTGTGTTAGTGTTAGCTGTGGCTCAGTGGTAGTGCTCTCACCTTCTGAGTCAGAGACTGTGGGTTCAAGTCCCATGAGATGTTAAACCGAGGCCCTGTTTGCTCTCTCAGGTGGATGTAAAAGATCCCATGGCACTATCTCGATGAAGAGCAGGGGAGTTCGCCCTGGTGTCCTGGCCAATATTTATCCCTCAACCAACATCACTAAAAAAAACAAATTATCTGGTCATTCTCACATTGCTGTTTGTGGGATCTTGCTGTGTTCAAATTGGCTGCCGCGTTTCCTACATTATAACAGCGACTACACTTCAAAAATACTTCATTGGCTATAAAGCGCTTTGGGACATCCTGAGGTCGTGAAAGGCGCTATATAAATGTAAGTTCATTCTTTCTTTCATATTGGTGCAACTAGGGGAGTCTATAACGAGGGGACATAGATTTAAGGTGAGAGGGGAGAGATACAAAAGGGTCCAGAGGGGCAATTTTTTCACTCAAAGGGTGGTGAGTGTCTGGAACGAGCTGCCAGAGGCAGTAGTAGAGGCGGGTACAATTTTGTCTTTTAAAAAGCATTTGGACAGTTACATGGGTAAGATGGGTATAGAGGGATATGGGCCAAGTGCAGGCAATTGGGATTAGCTTAGTGGTATAAACTGGGCGACATGGACATGTTGGGCCGAAGGGCCTGTTTCCATGTTGTAAACTTCTATGATTCTATGATTCTAACTAGAACTGCTGCAGAATGAGTCAGTTCTACAGCATAGCTGAGGGATAAATTGATACCAGTGGTTTTACAGTGCCCTGGGTGTTTGGACTAGTTGAAAGTTGGTCTAATTCGCATCATGAATAAGATTTGGAAATTGTTTTGGAAAATGCTACAGGACAATCTTTTATAACATAGTAACCCTAACCTTAGCCCTAAATTGCCTCTGAACGAGACTAATGGATGAAATTAACGTTAGGATACGTGTTGTTGCTCAGATTTTTTCATTGCCTCCTAGATTTTTATTGCAAAATTGTGGTACTCAGGCAGCAAACAAGGTCGATGTAGCAATTCACAGTACTTGATATGGTACTGCACCCACTCATGTAAACGCTAACATTATATAAGATATTCGCAAAATCATTCTTACAAACCAGTTTGGTTTCTTTAAGCCAAGGAAAGTATTTTTGCTGACTTACGTTAGATTTTTTTTATTTGTTCATGGGATGTGGGCGTCGCTGGTGAGGCCGGCATTTTTTGCCCATCCCTAATTGCCCTTGAGAAGGTGGTGGTGAGCCGCCTTCTTGAACCGCTGCAGTCCGTGTGGTGAAGGTTCTCCCACAGTGCTGTTAGGAGGGGAGTTCCAGGATTTTGATCCAGCGACAATGAAGGAACGGCGATATATTTCCAAGACGGGATGGTGTGTGACTTGGAGGGGAACATGCAGGTGGTGTTGTTCCCATGTGCCTGCTGCCCTTGTCCTTCTAGGTGGTAGAGGTCGTGGGTTTGGGAGGTGCTGTCGAAGAAGCCTTGGCGAGTTGCTGCAGTGCATCCTGTGGATGGTACACACTGCAGCCACAGTGCGCCGGTGGTGAAGGGAGTGAATGTTTAGGGTGGTGGATGGGGTGCCAATCAAGCGGGCTGCTTTGTCCTGGATGGTGTCGAGCTTCTTGAGTGTTGTTGGAGCTGCACTCATCCAGGCAAGTGGAGAGTATTCCATCACACTCCTGACTTGTGCCTTGTAGATGGTGGAAAGGCTTTGGGGAGTCAGGAGGTGAGTCACTCGCCGCAGAATATCCGGCCTCTGACCTGCTCTTGTAGTCACAGTATTTATATGATGTGCTATATTAAGTTTTCTCTGTTTTAAGGTTTACCCAAACACTTTTGGGTTGCACTCTGTATGATTTATCCAATTGAAACACAATTAAAGGCACAAATCGGAAGTTTTCCTTATGGTGTTTTTAATCAAGTAGTGGAGATGGTAATACTTATTCACCTGCACCGCCTATTTCTTCCAAATATAATGTTAAATTTTAACATTGAGCCGGGAAGAGAGCGGTGGAGGTGTGGTGGGGGGAGGATTTCCAGACAGGAAACCCGGAAGTATGGGTTTCCAGGACATCCATATGATTTTGACGTAAGGATGTCTTTCAATTTTTTTACAGTAGGTTTCCCACCCGACAGCCAGCCAGATTGGCAGGCTGGCTGTCAGTTGAACGGGAGAACAGCCAGGGAGCAGATGCCAGGAAGTAAGTCTTAGGTGGGGGGGGTCAGTCATCGGAGGGGGTCAGTCATCAGGGTGGGGGGGTCGGTCATCAGGGGGGTCGGTCATCAGGTGGGATCGGACTTGGGGGTTGGTGGTCATTGTGGGGATTGGTCATCAGGGGCTCAGACATGGGGGGTCAGTCATCGGGGTGGGGGGGGTCGGTGATTGATGCGGTCGGAGCTCGTGGAGGGGCTCGGAGTTCATGGGGGGTAGAAGATCATGGGGGGAGTCGGAAATTATGAGAGGGGGGTTGGAGATCGTGGGGGGGTCGGAGGTCGTGGGACTGTCGGGAATCGTGAGGGGTGTAGGAGATCGGTGGGGGGGGGGTTGGACTTTGGAGGGGTGGTGGTTGGGTCAGGTCAGCCATTTGTGTGTGTGGGATCGCAGCAGGTAGGCTTGTTGGGCCTGGAGGAAACACTCCTGCTCCTCCCAGCCCACAAGCAGTGCAATAAAGGCACTTACCTGTTGATCTGGGCCTTCCCGCCTCCTCTCACATGGCGTGAAGCAGTAGGCCCAGGAATCCCGGCCCCCTGGAGTTAAAAATAACATGCTGTTGAAATGGCAGTCCGCAGCCTCCTTAAAAGATTTTACTGACTGAATCGCCCCCTGAAAGTGGATTGGTCGCCTGCCCCTCGACCCGCCTCTGTTAAGACCAGAAGTGGGCGGGTATAAGATTTACCCCAATGGGTCAGAATTTACTGTGAGCAGCGAGCAAACAGCACCCACCATTTGTTAGACTTGCACTTGCCCATAGACTTTCCAGAAGCTTCTGCACTGTAAACTTAGAGACCCAAACAGGGCATCTGCGAACTGCGTGAACAGGGCAAGCAACTGTGTGTCTCCTTAACCATTCAGATTGAAGAATCGCTAATGACCAGCACAGAGTCTGAACCAGGAAGTGTAAGTTAGAATAGTGAATTCAATGTCAAATCAAGTACAGAAAGAGAAATAAAGAGAGGGAAAGAATGATTGGATTAAGAGAGAGAATTAAAAGAGATAGAAGGAAAAAGTAAAAAAAATTATATTTAAATTTTTTTTAAATCACCAATAACAATGAAAAGCTGAAGGAATGAGACTCCACACTTGTAAAAGTTAATTTTCAGTGCCAGAGAGGTTGTTTGGCAGTAATTAATACTTATCACGTTGTTGAAAGGGTACTCAGACTGGAATGGACAAGCCCTATCTTTCTGTGATGAGTTTAGTCCGTATCTACCTTGTAAGTACAGGAACTTCACGCCGTTCAATGTATTTGAACAGTGAGTCAGACGGCGAGATGCCGTTTTTGCAAAGCTGGTGGATGAGCAGCGCATCTCGGACAGCAACTTCCCGATTTCCGTGTTTAACTGCACGTGTGCGCTCGCCGGAAGTTGCTGTCTGATTTGCGCATAAATAACGGTGAGCGCTGTTAGCCTCACCTTTACTTTCACAGTAAATTCTGGGCTGTCGGGTTAAGAATTTGTCAGGTCACTAAGAGGGTTTTTTAAAATTCTGCTGGGAATACTGAACAGAGTAAATCATCACATTCACAATGTAACTTGCACATACCAACCAATGAGTCCCTACCCCACTGTGACCTCACAAGGAAAGGGAAACAAGGTCAACCCTGCTCCATCTGATTGCAGGAACTATATTTCCTCCTAAGCTAATGGGGAAAACCCGTAAGTCACTGAAATGATGGTAAAGAGGGCATTAAATAGTTATATGAATGCCATGTTTATCATTTTGTGCTAATTTTATTGCACCAGTTGACGTAGGTAAAGTGTTGCAAGACCATTAGGTAGTGTTAACAGAGTAGTGTTAACAGAGTACTTATCAGTGCTTAATGCTGCACTGAGGATTGCTCCTATTCAAAATGGTTTCAGAAAAACGGCCAAAAAGAAACAGCTTTTCACTTAAGGCTTTGCTAAAGGCCAATCATGAGAAACTCCACAGGGACCCCCCCCACATTCTTAAGTGCAGAGATCTTAGTGGCAGCTATGGCTTAGGGGCTCCCAAGAGTGTGCAGGGCAATTGGTGCAGCCTGCATGCAACGGAGCATTGATAAGCTTCCTGTGGCTTGTCCAGCCAGAACCACCCTATCTGTTGGGGCATTGGCTTGCAGGGTTATCTGGATCTGAGCAGAACAGTTCCAGTCCCCAGTAACAGTCTACCCCTCCAGGTTCCCCTAGTAAGCCAGGCTGGCAGGTCAATCATCAACAGTGCCCTGAAATACTACTATCTGTCTGGCTCAGGTATTGGATTACAGAGTCTGCTGCAGAGGATTAACTTGGTTCTGAGTATCTATCACCAGGCGTGTCACCATGGAACCACAGAAATCCCAAAGAGACTCCACTTACCACCTCAGGAGAATCGTCACTGGTTAGTCGTTTGACAACTGAAAAATGAATGTTTATTCCCAAGTCAGGTGGACAACAGATAGCAGGAGCTCCTTGTGAGCAGCATGGTGAATAGCACAACTCAACATAAAATGTGCAAGTGCATTGTCACCAACCTCCAGTCCACAGCATAGACATACACCATACCCCATAAACGGTGGTTCCACCAGAGAAAGGTGTGGTGCTACATCTACATCTGTTTAACACTCTGCAACCCCATCATGGTAGGTACCAAACCCCAGATATATGAAACTGTGTTCTCATACCTGCCCTCCAAGCGTCCATCTGTGGTCTAGACATCCCTCATCAACTACCTAATCCAGATCCTCATGTGAGGGACTCTTCCAAAGATATGTACAGACTACAAGGCTGACCTCCCCCAACAGGATACACCAGTGTAGACCACAGCCCTCTTTGCAACAATTTTTCACTTTTGTTACAAATGCATCCTGCAGCTCGCTACTGGATCTCCCATGCGAATTGGAGGAAGCTTTTCTGTTGCGTTATTATGAGTTCTAAACCATGAAGTGGAACTTCTGGACACACGTCCAATATGCCACAGGATTAACCTGACTTTGCTGTCATTGAAGAAAATCTAGAGAGGTGAAATTGCCCTTTGCCCCTACTCAGCAATGTACTAAAAGGCCATATCCAGGCTGAAAGTAGGATCCATCAGGACCCCAAAATGAACCAACAGTTGGGACAGATGTTCCTTTGTCTCTTCAGTCCTCTTGTCTCTGCGTTAAAAAGTTGTGGGTTCAAACCCCATTCCAGGACTTAAGCATATAGTTAGGTTGACACTTCAATGCAGTACTGAGGGAGTACTGTTGGTCGGAAGTGCCAACTTTTGGATGAGATGCTAAACCTACCCTGTCTACCTGTCAGGTGAATGTAAAAGAACCCATTGCACTATTCAAAGAAGAGTAGGGAAGTTCTCCTGGTGTCCTGGCCAATATTTATTCTTCAATCAACACCACCAAAACAGATTATCACATCAATTATCCCATTTGCTGTTTTATAAGATCTTGCTATGTGTAAATTGGTTGCTGAGTTTGCCTAGAAAATAACAGTGACTACACTGCAAAAGTAATTCATTGGCTTCTAATCAATACCATATTGTACTTTGTAAATCCACAATACCACACTTGAGGAACTAAGTGCCATATCCCACTGATTAGCACGTTGTTCAAGTTGGTGAGTAAAATGCACTAGATCCCCAGATGTGTCCTCCAACAACTTAATGTGTGTGGGAATGAATGCAGCAATACTTTCAGAAATTCCTGGAACAGACAGTCTGATACCATCTCTTATCCCATCCAACACAGCATTGATTAAAAATCAAATAGAATGGATGGCAGTGGAAAATTGTCTCGCTCCTCTTTCAAGAGAGATAATTCAGTGAATCTCTCATCTCCCCTTACATAGATCTTGGAGCTAGAATATACGTCTGGGATAATGTCTAAGATTTCGCAATGTACTCCCACAGCTTCCAACCTCTTTATGAGGGCCACATGAGGCACTAAGAAGGAAGGAACTTGCATTTACAGAGTGCCTTATCGGTTCTTTCAGATATGAGGTCAAAATTCTTATGAAATCCAATACAAATGGATTTCCCATATTCTTTACGATGCTCCACAATCTTGTATAAAGCAATAACCTGCCTATATATTCTTCAAAAGAGCAAAATCCAGCCAGTTCCTTTACGATTACTCCAGGCCTTGAAAATATCTGATATGCTTGTGGTAATAACCCAAAGAACCACCGTAAGGGCCACTGTGAAGTTGGCACATCCTCAGCTACTCCCCATTCCTCCGGTTCCCTAGTGCTCTGTGAATCACACAATGCTACATCCTCACTAACAGTACCTAAATCCCCCCAGGTGAAAGGATCTGCACTGGTGCATGGGAGTGAAAAAGAAAGTGATGCGGGGATATGATCGAGGAGATTGTGGCAGAAGAACATGGAGCAGGGTGTAGGTCCAGGAACTCTTCGATGCCTTTCACCATTACTTACTCTCCACTTTCATCATCATACTCCTCAGCTTCGTCATCCTAATAGTTGACGAGGAAGAAGTTTGGTCTCTCCCGCTCCTCCTCATCATCATCATTTTCCTCCTCTTCCTCATACCCTGCCACCCCATTGCTGTGGCGGATCTGCAGGAAAGAGGGATAGAAGCTAAGAATGTGTAAGTATTATTCCCTTGGGATGAAAAGAAGAGGGTGGTAGCTTATGGCTGTGTGCTGCTTCACGGGGATGCTGGGGTGACTGTACGTCTGCAGTCACTAACTTGGTGCTGACGCTATGCTCCTTAGCTCACCATCTCCCATGACAACAGCAGTGTTCCTCCTCATCAGCACCATAGCTTGCTCCTCATGGTGGATGAGCTCCTTAATGTCAAGATGCCCCCTATGGTGGTCTACCTCTCATGCACATTGTGCACAGGTTAGCTGCAACAAGTTGGAGTGAATTATAGGTGAAGGGTAACACCTGAAGCAGCATCAGACAGCTAATGTTAGAGATAAGGAGGGGTAAATTGGGCCGCGCAGCATCCGTTTTGTAGATGCTACCTGGCCTCCTAAACTCCGAAAATGGCGTCCGGAATGCGCGTGCACACTTCTAGAGTGACGTGCACCGGATGCCATCTTGGTAAAGGCGTTTGCACACGCACAGATAACCAACACCGGCACCATGTAAAGTAGGGAAAATATGCATTAGATCAGGGTGCAACGCTGAATGAAAGGGACAGATGCAATTTTGGAACTCAACGCTCCAGCCAACGCATTGTCTTAACCTCGCACAGCTGAACAGTTCTTAAACAGCATGGAGGACCACTCACCAGTGCTATTTAAAGAGATCATGCAGGAGTTACAGGTTCGTTGCTGGATTATTGCTTCTGGCTGATGATGCATTTGTACCTGTTTTTGGAGGTCTCCTATACTTGAATACTAGGACTAGGGGACATGGCCTAAAAATTAGAGCCAGGACTTGCAGGAGTGAAGTTAGGAAATGCTTTTACACGAAAAGGGTGGAAGAAGTTTGGATTCTCTTCTGCAAATGGCAAAGCTGAGATTGATAGATTTTTTTTAACCAAAGGTATTAAGGGATATGGGGCTAGGGCGGGTATATGGAGTTTGGTCACAGATCAACCATGATTTATTTGAATGGCAGAACCTATGTTCCTATAATAAAGTTTCAATACTCTACAGGGAGTGGGCTGGCTGGCTGACAGGCAACTGCAAGGGCACTGGCAGAGTGGCAGGGGTGGGACAGGAATGCTGTCATCCTGAGGGAGGAGAACAGGTCCATATTCCATGGAGCCACTGCCACTCGCTGCCTCCTGTTATGCGCCACCTTCTCCTGCAAGAAAGCGGGATGTGTGTCGGTGAGTGTCCTGCAAGATGTTTGGGTAATGTGGCTGTCATGGTTGACTAGCTGCCACTGTGTGTGACCTGTGAGTTGTGGGTGTGCGGCTTGCAACAGTGGTAATGTGTAAGGGGGAGAGGAAATATCTGATTGGAAGAGTTGAGTACTGATTGAAAGTTTGTTGGTAGGTGGGTGATGGGGGGTGTATTGTGTGGAGCAGTGGATGCGGCTAATGGTGCAGTTGGTAGGAGATGTTACTTGACAGTTGACCTCGCTCACCTTGACCACTCGTGTCAAAGCATTGAACTTCTTCCTGCACTGCATCCATGTTCATAGTGCTATGCGCCTGGAATTGACTTTGTCCCCTGCTGCCTCCCTCTGCTTCGGGAGCATATGTCTGGAGGGCGTTCCTGCCCCATCTGCGGATATAGGATGCCCTTCCTTTTATCCATCTCTTGCACCAAGGCCTCTAGTGCATAGAATCATAGAATCATAGAAGTTTACAACATGGAAACAGGCCCTTCGGCCCAACATGTCCATGTCGCCCAGTTTATACCACTAAGCTAGTCCCAATTGCCTGCACTTGGCCCATATCCCTCTATACCCATCTTACCCATGTAACTGTCCAAATGCTTTTTAAAAGACAAAATTGTACCCGCCTCTACTACTGCCTCTGGCAGCTCGTTCCAGACACTCACCACCCTTTGAGTGAAAAAATTGCCCCTCTGGACCCTTTTGTATCTCTCCCCTCTCACCTTAAATCTATGTCCCCTCGTTATAGACTCCCCTATCTTTGGGAAAAGATTTTGACTATCTACCTTATCTATGCCCCTCATTATTTTATAGACTTCTATAAGATCACCCCTCAACCTCCTACTCTCCAGGGAAAAAAGTCCCAGTCTATCTAACCTCTCCCTAAAAGTCAAACCATCAAGTCCCGGCAGCATCCTAGTAAATCTTTTCTGCACTCTTTCTAGTTTAATAATATCCTTTCTATAATAGGGTGACCAGAACTGTACACAGTATTCCAAGTGTGGCCTAACTAATGTCTTGTGCAACTTCAACAAGACATCCCAACTCCTGCATTCAATGTTCTGACCAATGAAACCAAGCAAGCTGAATGCCTTCTTCACCACCCTATCCACCTGTGACTCCACTTTCAAGGAGCTATGAACCTGTACTCCTAGATCTCTTTGTTCTATAACTCTCCCCAACGCCCTACCATTAACGGAGTAGGTCCTGGCCCGATTCGATCTACCAAAATGCATCACCTCACATTTATCTAAATTAAACTCCATCTGCCATTCATCGGCCCACTGGCCCAATTTATCAAGATCCCGTTGCAATCCTAGATAACCTTCTTCACTGTCCACGATGCCACCAATCTTGGTGTCATCTGCAAACTTACTAACCATGCCTCCTAAATTCTCATCCAAATCATTAATATAAATAACAAATAACAGCGGACCCAGCACCGATCCCTGAGGCACACCGCTGGTCACAGGCCTCCAATTTGAAAAACAACCCTCTACACCCACCCTCTGTCTTCTGTCGTCAAGCCAATGTTGTATCCAATTGGCTACCTCACCTTGGATCCCGTGAGAGTTAACCTTATGTAACAACCTACCATGCGGTACCTTGTCAAAGGCTTTGCTAAAGTCCATGTAGACCACGTCTACTGCACAGCCCTCATCTATCTTCTTGGTTACCCCTTCAAAAAACTCAATCAAATTCGTGAGACATGATTTTCCTCTCACAAAACCATGCTGACTGTTCCTAATCAGTCCCTGCCTCTCCAAATGCCTGTAGATCCTGTCCCTCAGAATACCCTCTAACAACTTACCCACTACAGATGTCAGGCTCACCGGTCTGTAGTTCCCAGGCTTTTCCCTGCCGCCCTTCTTAAACAAAGGCACAACATTTGCTACCCTCCAATCTTCAGGCACCTCACCTGTAGCGGTGGATGATTCAAATATCTCTGCTAGGGGACCCGCAATTTCCTCCCTAACCTCCCATAACGTCCTGGGATACATTTCATCAGGTCCCGGAGATTTATCTACCTTGATGCGCGTTAAGACTTCCAGCACCTCCCTCTCTGTAATATGTACACTCCTCAAGACATCACTATTTATTTCCCCAAGTTCCCTAACATCCATGCCTTTCTCAACCGTAAATACCGATGCGAAATATTCATTTAGGATCTCACCCATCTCTTGTGGTTCCGCACATAGATGACCTTGTTGATCCTTCAGAGGCCCTACTTTCTCCCTAGTTACTCTTTTGCCCTTCATGTATTTGTAGAAGCTCTTTGGATTCACCTTTGCCTTATCTGCCAAAGCAATCTCATGTCCCCTTTTTGCCCTCCTGATTTCTCTCTTAACTCTACTCCGGCAATCTCTATACTCTTCAAGGGATCCACTTGATCCCAGCTGCCTATGCATGTCATATGCCTCCTTCTTCTTTTTGACTAGGGCCTCAATCTCCCGAGTCATCCAAGGTTCCCTACTTCTACCAGCCTTGCCCTTTACTTTATAAGGAATGTGCTTACCCTGAACCCTGGTTAACACATTTTTGAAGGACTCCCACTTACCAGACGTCCCTTTGCCTGCCAACAGACTCTCCCAATCAACTTCTGAAAGTTCCGGTCTAATACCATCAAAATTGGCCTTTCCCCAATTTAGAATTTTAACTTTTGGGCCAGACCTATCCTTCTCCATAGCTATCTTAAAACTAATGGAATTATGATCACTGGTCCCAAAGTGATCCCTCACTAACACTTCTGTCACCTGCCCTTCCTTATTTCCCAAGAGGAGGTCAAGTTTTGCCCCCTCTCTAGTCGGGCCATCCACATACTGAATGAGAAATTCCTCCTAAATACACTCAACAAATTTCTCTCCATCCAAGCCCCTAATGCTATGGCTGTCCCAGTCAATGTTGGGAAAGTTAAAGTCCCCTACTATTACCACCCTATTTTTCTTGCAGCTGTCTGTAATCTCCTTACATATTTGCTCCTCAATTTCCCGTTGACTATTTGGGGGTCTGTAGTACAATCCTATCAACGTGATCTCTCCCTTCTTATTTTTCAGTTCTACCCATACAGACTCCGTGGGCGAACCCTCGGATATATCCTCTCTCACTACTGCCGTGATGTTCTCCCTAATCAAGAACGCAACTCCCCCTCCTCTCTTACCTCCTGCTCTATCTTTCCTATAGCATCTGTACCCTGGAATATTTAGCTGCCAGTCCTGCCCCTCCCTTAGCCATGTTTCAGTAATAGCTATAACATCCCAGTCCCATTTACCCATCCATGCCCTGAGTTCATCTGCCTTGCCCATCAGACTTCTTGCATTGAAATAAATGCAGTTTAATCTAGACTTCCCTTGGTCTTTGCCGTGCTTTCTCAGACCATTTGTCCAGTCATGTTTTGTACACTCTCCCTTACTGCCTTTTGTTTCTGTCACCACTTTACTTCCCACTGACTTCCTGCATCGATTCCCACCCCCCTGCCACTTTAATTTAAACCCTCCCCAACAGCACTAGCAAACACTCCCCCTAGGACATTGGTTCCAGTCCTGCCCAGATGCAGACCGTCCAATTTGTACTGGTCCCACCTCCCCCAGAACCGGTTCCAATATCCCAGGAATTTGAATCCCTCCCTCTTGCACCATCTCTCAAGCCACGTATTCATCCTAGCTATCCTGTCATTCCTACTCTGACTAGCCCGTGGCACTGGTAGCAATCCTGAGATTACTACCTTTGAGGTCCTACTTTTTAGTTTAACTCCTAACTCCCTAAATTCAGCTTGTAGGACCTCATCCCGTTTTTTGCCTATATCGTTGGTACCTATATGCACCACGACAACTGGCTGTTCACCCTCCCCCTCCAGAATGTTCTGCAGCCGCTCCGAGACATCCCTGACTCTTGCACCAGGGAGGCAACATACCATCCTGGAGTCTCGGTTGCGTCCGCAGAAACGCCTGTCTATTCCCCTTACAATCGAGTCCCCTATCACGATAGCTCTGCCACTCTTTTTCCTGCCCTCCTGTGCAGCAGAGCCAGCCACGGTGCCATGAACCTGGCCGCTGCCACCTTCCCCTGGTGAGCCATCTCCCACAACAGTATCCAAAACGGTATACCTGTTTGAGAGTGGGATGGCCACAGGGGACCCCTGCACTACCTGCCTGCACCTCTTACTCTTCCTGGTGGTCACCCATTCACTTCCTGCCTGTACTGCCTTTACCTGCGGTGTGACCAACTCGCTAAACGTGCTATCCACGAGTTTCTCTGCATCGCGGATGCTCCACAGTGAGTCCACCCGCAGCTCCAGCTCCGAGATACGATCGGTCAGTAGCTGCAGGTGGACACACTTCCCGCACACATGGTTGGCAGGGACACTGGTAGTGTCCATTACTTCCCACATCTTGCAGGAGGGGCATATCACGGGTGCGAGGTCTGCTGCCATGATTTGCCTTAGCTTAGTTACCCCTTTTAAATTACGTTGAAATTTGAAAATGTTAACTATACCAGGGACCTAGGTTCACTAAAAAAAAACTACCTGCTATAAAAGCTGCTTAGTTTCCCAGCTCTTAGTTTAAACCAATGCCCTAAATTTAGAGAAGAAAAAAAACCAGTAATACTCACCAACCAATCACTTACCTGCTGTCCTGTGACGTCACTCCTTGGTTTTCTGTTGTTGTTTTTGATCCGATCAAGTCCCCCACCGCTCTGGTCTCGGGCCTCGGGCCGCCGCTCTTTAATCCCCGCTCTCGGTCTCTCTCCTCTGCTCCCGATCAAGTCCCCCACCGCTCTGGTCTCGGGCCTCGGTCCGCCGCTCTTTAATCCCCGCTCTCGGTCTCTCTCCTCTGCTCCCGATCAAGTCCCCCACCGCTCTGGTCTCGGGCCTCGGGCCGCCGATCTTTTATCCCCGCTCTCGGTCTCTCTCCTCTGCTCCCGATCAGGTCCGCCGCCGCTCTGGTCTCGGGCCTCGGTCCGCCGCTCTTTAATCCCCGCTCTCGGTCTCTCTCCTCTGCTCCCGATCAAGTCCCCCACCGCTCTGGTCTCGGGCCTCGGGCCGCCGATCTTTTATCCCCGCTCTCGGTCTCTCTCCTCTGCTCCCAATCAGGTCCGCCGCCGCATCATTGGAGAACCTTGGTGCATGCTCTCTCACAGGCCTGGTACAAACTCAGATCGTCAGATTGGTGAGGTCTGGCGTGCAGATTGGAGGATTTAGTAGTGTGCAACCTTTATTCCATGTTTTAAAATAATTCAACAGTTTGTAAACATAGGGACAGGACCTGTGTCTATGTTTTCCATGTGCGATGTCTGTTCTCTGTTCAGACCCCATGCGGACCTGTATCTTACATTTTGCAAGTATCAGAGTCTCACAAAGGTTGAGCAGCCCAGTTGTTGCTCATTAAGAATTCCAGAGGTCCCATCATCACCACGCTGCACTATATTGCAGCACAGATTCACTTCTTAATTAACTTCCACCACTTCCTGCAGCCACAATGCACCCAAAAGAGGTGCAGGCTGCCTTTAAGTGGTGCTAGCTACTCGTGAGATCTGGGCCCCCTGCTGGTGAACAGCCACTCAACAACGCAAGTAGTGCTGGCTGCACGCAGCAATCATAGAAATCACCAGGCTGCCAAGTGCTACGTGCTGTCTGTCAACAACTGGGCGCGGGTTAATCGCACACTGCAATCCCCGCGCCCGGTTTCGGGGGTTATGCAATATAACCTCCATGGTGGTATGATCCTGTTAAAGTAGAGGAAGGGGTTTTAAGATTCTGCATGCAAGTCATTACTGTTAGAGGAGATGCCGCCACATACTGTAAGATCCTGAGTTAGTTCCCCTTTAACCAGAGTACACTGTGAAGGGCTAGTTGAACAGCTGATCACTGAGGGGGAAGAGCGCGCTGATGGAAAAAAGGGAGAATAATTGGTATGTTACTTTGCATGTCCTGATCAGATCAGGAATTGAACTTCTCGCAACACTGATCTGTGATCCGGGTGTAAAGAAGTTGGCACTCAGCACTTGGGCCACCTCCTTCCACATGGCCTGAGAGACATTTTTTTGAGGTTTCCTTTCACAGAGACCCAGCAGCATTCAATCTCCTAAAGAAGGGTTCGAAGACTGTGCCTGACTCAAGGAATTGATGCTGCGTTGAGCCCAGATCGAGTTGGGTTCGGTCGTGGCTGCAGCACTTCCACATGGATATCGACCGGTCACTAACCTACAAAAACCATCTCCTGAAAACTGCTGAGAAAGTCAAAACCCAATTTGAACTAATCGTCAAACTTTCCGGTACTACCCGGGGAGCAAACGCCTCCACTTTACGCTCATCTACTTTTGCACTTTGCTACTCAGTTGCAGAATATTGCATTCCCGTCTGGGCTTACTCACCACACACTAAGCTGGTGGACACTCAACTGCATGCTACTATGCATCTTGTGTCAGGCACATTGTGCCCTACTTCCCTCCATGGTTACCAGTCCTCTGCAAAGTTACTCCTCCACATCTTCGTTGTTCAGATGCGGTAGCAAAATTGGTGAACAGATTTTGTGACAAAATCATGTTGCCAATTCACTCTGATTTGTTCTATCCACCCACCAACAGTGTGGCACTCTTCGAGACACCCAATATGGTCAACCTTTCCTGATACACTTGACTTTTCCTTACCAACTCGCTGGCGTGAAGAGTGGACAGCTCTTGTAAATCACCATGCCATCTCTGACCCTGCAGACCATCAACCAGATTCAACTAGCCACATTGTAGTTGGGCAATTCTCAACTTCTTCTGAATTGGGTGGGGTCAATGTGCTTCAAATCTTCATCCATGGGGCCTTTGTGATGATGACAAATGTTCTTGTGGACAAATACAAACTATGTCCCAATTCGTTGCACCATGCCCACTAATTAAACTATTAGGTGGCCTTCAAGCCTTGCATGCTGGTGATGACAATGTCTGAGATGGTTGGAATTATATGCCAAGTTTGCAGACACTAAATAAATAATTAAGGAGGGTTCAGAGGTTGGCCTTATTGAAATTGTGAGCTCTTCTTCTGCTCCCCCTTGCCATGTTCTTGTCCCTTTTCGGCTGTCTGTGCCTAGTGGAAGACATTCATGGAAAGTGGGTCCGAAACGCAGATGCAGTGCAGCTGTCTGACAGTGAGCTGAGTGATCCAAACACTTCCCTACTTACCTGTTGCCCCCAGCACCACACCACATAGATTTCCGGAGCCACAATTTTCTGCTCCCACCTATAGTTTGCTTCTTACACTTGCACCAATCTGTACCTAGATCTGTGAATAATTATGCAGACAAGCTGAACCAGGAAATTTGAATGCAATGAACATAATATACAGTATATAGATTAGCTCATTTAATAGCACTCTCACTTCTGTGTCAGGAAGTTGTGGGTTTGAAACTCACTACCAATTATTCACAGATCCAGGTACAGATGGGGGCAAGTGTAAGAAGCAAACTAGAGGTGGGAGCAGAAAATTGTGGCTCTGGAAATCTATGTGGTGTGAATTCCACTGGATTTGTGCCATTAAAGTCATGGGTTGTGCCTGCTAATGCTCGACAGAGCAGTATAGGCAACCATTTTCATCGGAGGTTTCATTGGCATAAATCCCATGTAAAATGAGAGTAACTTGACCACATAATCTAGACCAACATCTCAATGCAGTACTGAAGGAATGCTGCATTGTCTAAAGGGCTGTCTTTTGGATGTCTGCCTAATCCTGTAGTGCAATTTGAACTAGATCAGGGTGTTCCTATTCCTTAACCAACAGTACAAATAATAGATTATTTACTATTTGTGAAACCTCACTGTGGACAATTTGGCCTCTATGTTTGCGTATATAACAGCAACAGGGCCGAAAATCCATGGAGTGGGAGCATCAGGCACAAGTGTCGGGATGCGTCCATCATGAACCGTTGCAGCAAATCCCGGGAGACTTTCCAGGGTCAGGGGAGGTTGCCTCTTTTGTATGCCACTGGCGGGCACCTGCACCACTAGGGGTGCATCTTAGGTGTCTGCCAGTCTCCAGAGTCTGCAAAACGCAGCATACTGTGCCCGATATGGAGAGTGGAAACTTGTGCCCGACTTGCCACTTTTTAAGAGGGCCGCATTTGAATAATTAAAAAGAATTGCACTTACCTTTTCCTTCGGGATCCAGATGGGACCCACTTATGTCAGCGGACAGCCATCGGGTGTAATGCCGCCGATTCTAAACTGTATCGCTCTGACTGGCAGGATCACCGGGGCTCCCGGTGTTCAGAGTCCTGCCCTTGGCCCTGCTCTTCCTATGTTGTTGGCTTTGAAAGAGGTGGGTGGAGGTTCCACCCCTTGCAAAGCCCCGTGGAGTCCCCACATTAGGCGAGGCCCAAACCAATCTGAGTCCTGGTTTGATTTCTGGCCTTTCAGCAACCACCAGTCTGAATTGCAGCAGAAGGGTCAGGGATATTGAGTCCCAAATTCTTTCTTTACCATTCAGGCGGGAATGGAACTGGTTCGTAACAAGATTTGCAGCAGTGGCGGAAAATCGGTCCCAAGGACTTTAGAGGCATTAAATATGCAGTTGGGACAGTTAGGGGCTATTGTCTAGGGCATGTTTGGGTCAGTTAAGGACGAGTGATGATGGGCATGTTTGGGACAGTTAGGGGTTAGTGTTTATGGGCATGTTTGGGACAGTTAGGGACTAGTGTTGATGGGCATGTTTGGGACAGTTAGGGGTTAGTGTTGATGGGCATGTTTGGGACAGTTAGGGGTTAGTGTTGATGGGCATGTTTGGGACAGTTAGGGACTAGTGTTGATGGGCATGTTTGGGACAGTTAGGGACTAGTGTTGATGGGCATGTTTGGGACAGTTAGGGACTAGTGTTGATGGGCAAGTTTGGGACAGTTAGGGACTAGTGTTGATGGGCATGTTTGGGACAGTTAGGGACTAGTGTTGATGGGCATGTTTCGGACAGTTAGGGACTAGTGTTGATGGGCATGTTTGGGACTGTTAGGGGCTAGTGTTGATAGGCATGTTTGGGACAGTTAGGGACTAGTGTTGATGGGCATGTTTGGGACTGTTAGGGGCTAGTGTTGATAGGCATGTTTGGGACAGTTAGGGACTAGTGTTGATGGGCATGTTTGGGACTGTTAGGGGCTAGTGTTGATAGGCATGTTTGGGACAGTTAGGGACTAGTGTTGATGGGCATGTTTGGGACAGTTAGGGACTACTGTTGATAGGCACGTTTGGGACAGTTAGGGACTAGTGTTGATAGGCACGTTTGGGACAGTTAGGGACTAGTGTTGATAGGCATGTTTGGGACAGTTAGGGACTAGTGTTGATGGGCATGTTTGGGACAGTTATTGACTAGTGTTGATGGGCATGTTTGGGACAGTTAGGGACTAGTGTTGATGGGCATGTTTGGGACAGTTAGGGACTAGTGTTGATGGGCAAGTTTGGGACAGTTAGGGACTAGTGTTGATGGGCATGTTTGGGACAGTTAGGGACTAGTGTTGATGGGCAAGTTTGGGACAGTTAGGGACTAGTGTTGATGGGCATGTTTGGGACAGTTAGGGACTAGTGTTGATGGGCATGTGTGGGACAGTTAGGGGCTAGTGTTGATAGGCATGTTTGGGACAGTTAGGGACTAGTGTTGATGGGCATGTTTGGGACAGTTAGGGGCTAGTGTTGATAGGCATGTTTGGGACAGTTAGGGACTAGTGTTGATGGGCATGTTTGGGACAGTTAGGGACTACTGTTGATAGGCACGTTTGGGACAGTTAGGGACTAGTGTTGATGGGCATGTTTGGGACTGTTAGGGGCTAGTGTTGATAGGCATGTTTGGGACAGTTAGGGACTAGTGTTGATGGGCATGTTTGGGACAGTTAGGGGCTAGTGTTGATAGGCATGTTTGGGACAGTTAGGGACTACTGTTGATAGTCACGTTTGGGACAGTTAGGGACTAGTGTTGATAGGCATGTTTGGGACAGTTAGGGACTAGTGTTGATGGGCATGTTTGGGACAGTTAGGGACTACTGTTGATAGTCACGTTTGGGACAGTTAGGGACTAGTGTTGATAGGCATGTTTGGGACAGTTAGGGACTAGTGTTGATGGGCATGTTTGGGACAGTTATTGACTAGTGTTGATGGGCATGTTTGGGACAGTTAGGGACTAGTGTTGATGGGCATGTTTGGGACAGTTAGGGACTAGTGTTGATGGGCAAGTTTGGGACAGTTAGGGACTAGTGTTGATGGGCATGTTTGGGACAGTTATTGACTAGTGTTGATGGGCATGTTTGGGACAGTTAGGGACTAGTGTTGATGGGCATGTTTGGGACTGTTAGGGGCTAGTGTTGATGGGCATGTTTGGGACAGTTAGGGACTAGTGTTGATGGGCATGTTTGGGACAGTTAGGGACTAGTGTTGATGGGCATGTTTGGGACAGTTAGGGACTAGTGTTGATAAGCATGTTTGGGACAGTTATTGACTAGTGTTGATGGGCATGTTTGGGACAGTTAGGGACTAGTGTTGATGGGCATGTTTGGGACAGTTAGGGACTAGTGTTGATGGGCATGTTTGGGACAGTTAGGGGCTAGTGTTGATGGGCATGTTTGGGACTGTTAGGGGCTAGTGTTTATGGGCATGTTTGGGACAGTTATTGACTAGTGTTGATGGGCATGTTTGGGACAGTTCGGGGTTAGTGTTTATGGGCATGTTTGCGACAGTTAGGGGTTAGTGTTTATGGGCATGTTTGGGACTGTTAGGGGCTAGTGTTTATGGGCATGTTTGCGACAGTTAGGGGTTAGTGTTTATGGGCATGTTTGGGACAGTTAGGGGTTAGTGTTTATGGGCATGTTTGGGACAGTTAGGGGTTAGTGTTTATGGGCATGTTTGCGACAGTTAGGGGTTAGTGTTTATGGGCATGTTTGGGACTGTTAGGGGCTAGTGTTTATGGGCATGTTTGCGACAGTTAGGGGTTAGTGTTTATGGGCATGTTTGGGACTGTTAGGGGCTAGTGTTGATAGGCACGTTTGGGACTGTTAGGGGCTCGTGTTTATGGGCCTGTTTGGGACAGTTTGGTGCTTCGTGTTTGCGGGCATGTGTGGGACAGTTAGGGGTTAGTGTTGATGGGTATGTTTGGGACAGTTAGGGGCGAGTGTTGATGGGCATGTTTGGGACAGTTAGGGGCTAGTGTTGATAGGCATGTTTGGGACAGTTAGGGACTAGTGTTGATAGGCATGTTTGGGACAGTTAGGGACTAGTGTTGATGGGCATGTTTGGGACAGTTAGGGGCTAGTGTTGATAGGCATGTTTGGGACAGTTAGGGACTACTGTTGATAGTCACGTTTGGGACAGTTAGGGACTAGTGTTGATAGGCATGTTTGGGACAGTTAGGGACTAGTGTTGATAGGCATGTTTGGGACAGTTAGGGACTACTGTTGATAGTCACGTTTGGGACAGTTAGGGACTAGTGTTGATAGGCATGTTTGGGACAGTTAGGGACTAGTGTTGATGGGCATGTTTGGGACAGTTATTGACTAGTGTTGATGGGCATGTTTGGGACAGTTAGGGACTAGTGTTGATGGGCATGTTTGGGACAGTTAGGGACTAGTGTTGATGGGCAAGTTTGGGACAGTTAGGGACTAGTGTTGATGGGCATGTTTGGGACAGTTATTGACTAGTGTTGATGGGCATGTTTGGGACAGTTAGGGACTAGTGTTGATGGGCATGTTTGGGACTGTTAGGGGCTAGTGTTGATAGGCATGTTTGGGACAGTTAGGGACTAGTGTTGATGGGCATGTTTGGGACAGTTAGGGACTAGTGTTGATGGGCATGTTTGGGACAGTTAGGGACTAGTGTTGATAAGCATGTTTGGGACAGTTATTGACTAGTGTTGATGGGCATGTTTGGGACAGTTAGGGACTAGTGTTGATGGGCATGTTTGGGACAGTTAGGGGCTAGTGTTGATGGGCATGTTTGGGACTGTTAGGGGCTAGTGTTTATGGGCATGTTTGGGACAGTTATTGACTACTGTTGATGGGCATGTTTGGGACAGTTAGGGGTTAGTGTTTATGGGCATGTTTGCGACAGTTAGGGGTTAGTGTTTATGGGCATGTTTGGGACTGTTAGGGGCTAGTGTTTATGGGCATGTTTGCGACAGTTAGGGGTTAGTGTTTATGGGCATGTTTGGGACAGTTAGGGGTTAGTGTTTATGGGCATGTTTGGGACAGTTAGGGGTTAGTGTTTATGGGCATGTTTGCGACAGTTAGGGGTTAGTGTTTATGGGCATGTTTGGGACTGTTAGGGGCTAGTGTTTATGGGCATGTTTGCGACAGTTAGGGGTTAGTGTTTATGGGCATGTTTGGGACTGTTAGGGGCTAGTGTTGATAGGCACGTTTGGGACTGTTAGGGGCTCGTGTTTATGGGCCTGTTTGGGACAGTTTGGTGCTTCGTGTTTGCGGGCATGTGTGGGACAGTTAGGGGTTAGTGTTGATGGGTATGTTTGGGACAGTTAGGGGCGAGTGTTGATGGGCATGTTTGGGACTGTTAGGGGTAAGTGTTGATGGGCCTGTTTGGGACAGTTAGGGACTAGTGTTGATGGGCATGTTTGGGACAGTTATTGACTAGTGTTTATGGGCATGTTTGGGACAGTTATTGACTAGTGTTGATGGACATGTTTGGGACAGTTAGGGACTAGTGTTGATGGGCATGTTTGGGACAGTTAGGGACTAGTGTTGATGGGCATGTTTGGGACAGTTAGGGACTAGTGTTGATGGGCATGTGTGGGGCAGTTAGGGGTTAGTGTTGATCGGCATGTTTGGGACAGTTAGGGGTTAGTGTTTATGGGCATGTTAGGGACTGTTTGGGGCTAGTGTTGATAGGCACGTTTGGGACTGTTATGTGGCTCGTGTTTATGGGCCTGTTTGGGACAGTTTGGTGCTTAGTGTTTGCGGGCATGTTTGGGACAGTTAGGGACTAGTGTTGATGGGCATGTTTGGGACTGTTAGAGGTAAGTGTTGATGGGCCTGTTTGGGACAGTTAGGGGTAAGTGTTGATGGGTATGTTTGGGACAATTCGGGGCGAGTGTTGATGGGCATGTTTCAGACAGTTAGGGGTAAGTGTTGATGGGTATGTTTGGGACAGTTAGGGGGCTAGTGTTGATGGGCATGTTTCAGACAGTTAGGGACTAGTGTTTTTGGGAATCTTTCAGACAGTTCGGGGCTAGTGTTTGTGGGAATGTTTCAGACAGTTAGGGGACTAGTGTTTGTGGGAATGTTTCAGACAGTTAGGGGACTAGTGTTTGTGGGAATGTTTCAGACAGTTCGGGGCTAGTATTTGTGGGCATGTTTGGGGCAGTTAGGGACTAGTGTTGATGGGCATGTTTGGGACAGTTAGGGACTAGTGTTGATGGGCATGTTTGGGGCAGTTCGGGACTAGTGTTGATGGGCATGTTTGGGACAGTTAGGGACTAGTGTTGATGGGCATGTTTGGGACAGTTAGGGACCAGTGTTGTTGGGCATGTTTGGGACAGTTAGGGGCTAGTGTTGATGGGCATGTTTGAATGAAAATCATCTCTAATTTTTCTCTGGTTTTTAATTAGACATAGGCCATCTTTAACTTCGAATGTTTCGGTGTTGGGTTTAGGATTTGTTTTGACCTGGGTTTAATGTTACAATGCGACACTTCTCAGTGGGTAAACCTCAGTGTTTATGAAAAATATATTTCTGTGTGTATGGAGAGTCCAGGGGCACTGATTACAGGAAAGGAAGTGCAAAACAATTTGAGTTCCAGTAGAAAATAGAGGAGTAATTCTGACTTGTTTTTTCTCCTTTTATTTCCTGTGCTTCTGGAATGGTTCGAGGCACTGGGCTAATCCAGAAGCAATGTCGTGTGAGCTAAGCATACTGAACATGCAACAAAGCTTGGCATTAAATTTTTTATGGCTTCCAGTCTAAAATGATGTCACCTGGAAGAAATATTTGATATTTGGAAGCCCATCTGTTGTTACAGGAAGTGTTTTCAAATTTACAAAACCATGTCACATACTTAATGAAATTAAATGCACTTGTGTTGATTTCATAAGAGCGAAACAGGAAAAAATAAACTGGATTTATGGGAAACAGCTCCTGCCATAGTTCCTTTAACATTTAAAACATCGTAAAGCATTTTTATGGGTGGGGTGACATCGTATAGTTAAAAGCAATAAAGAAACAGACAATGTGCCAGGGTTTGAGAATTCGGTGGGCTGACTGCAAGCTTGGTCAAAAAGATGGGCTGCATATCGTGACATTGCTATTCCCAGGCAGAATGGAGATGATTGAGACATTCTCCCGTCAATCACAGCCTGGAGACTGCGCTGCTGTAAGTGACTGGGATTGATTTTACACACATAATTTGTATTATGTAACTATCCTCCACTCACTGCATTTTGCTGGAGAAATCACCCTGCTTTTAACAGGAGACATTGCTATAGTTTGAATCATGAGTTCTATTTGTTGTGGTTCGTAGAGACTCCTTTTAACTAGACTCTGTAGACTGTTTGCTGTAGTGCACTGTTTAGACAGACACTGTTTGCTGAGTAAATAGACTTTGTTTGCTGTGAAATAGACAGTTTGCTGTGAGTCCTGCCGTAAGTCCTGCCCTGCCTCCAATCCATTGGCTGACACAGTGCAACTCATTGGCTGACACAGCGGTGTCAATAGACACTCTGCAAAAAGATGGGTTGAATTCTCAGTTTGGAGGTTTTTTTATTTGTCCATGGGATGTGGACATTGCTGGCGAGGCTGGCATTTATTACCCATCACTAATTGCCCTTGAGAAGGTGGTGGTGAGCCGCCTTCTTGAACCGCTGCAGTCCGTGTGGTGAAGGTTCTCCCACAGTGCTGTTAGGAAGGGAGTTCCAGGATTTTGACCCAGCGACGATGAAGGAACGGCGATATATTTCCAAGTCGGGGTGGTGTGTGACTTCCGCAGTTTAGCATGCATGTAGTCCTGAGTTGTAGCTTCACCAGGTTGGCATCTCATTTTTAGGTATGCCTGGTGCTGCTCCTGGCATGCTCTTCTACACTCCTCATTGAACCAGGGTTGATCCCCTGGCTTGTTGGTAATGGTAGAGTGAGGAATATGCCGGGCCATGAGGTTACAGATTGTGCTGGAATACAATTCTGCTGCTGCTGATGGCCCACAGCGCCTCATGGATGCCCAGTTTTGAGCTGCTAGATCTGTTCTGAATCTATCCCATTTAGCATAGTGATAGTGCCACACAACACGTTGGATGGTGTCCTCAGTGCGAAGACAGGACTTCATCTCCACGAGGACTGTGCGGTGGTCACTCCTACCAATACTGTCATGGACAGATGCATCTGCGACAGATAGATTGGTGAGGACGAGATCAAGTAGGTTTTTCCCTCGTGTTGGTTCACTCACCACCTGCCGCAGGCCCAGTCTGGCAGTTATGTCCTTCAGGACTCAGCCAGCTCGGTCAGTAGTGGTGCTACCGAGCTACTCTTGGTGATGGACATTGAAGTCCCCCACCCAGAGTACATTTTGTGCCCTTGCTACCCTCAGTGCTTCCTCCAAGTGGTGCTCAACATGGAGGAGGACTGATTCATCAGCTGAGGGAGGACGGTAGGTGGTAATCAGCAGGAGGTTTCCTTGCCCATGTTTGGCCTGATGCCATGAGATTTCATGGGGCTGGAGTCAATGTTGAGGACTCCCAGGACCACTCCCTCCTGACTGTATATCACTGTACTGCCACCTCTGGTGGGTTTGTCCTGCTGGTGGGACAGAACATACCCAGGGATGGTGATGGAAGAGTCTGGGAAGTTGGCTGAAAGGTATGATCCTGTGAGTGTGGCTATGTCAGGCTGTTGCTTGATAGTCTGTGGGACAGCTCTCCCAATTTTGGCACAAGTCCCCAGATGTTCGTGAGGAGGACTTTGCACGGTCGGCTGGGCTTGGTTTGCCTTTGTCGTGTCCGGTGCCTAGTGGTCAGATGCCGGGTGGTCCGTCCAGAGAGTGAATTAGTGAAGGAGCTAAGAGGAGAGTTTTTTTTTCAGGGATGGATAATTAAGGGTTAGGGGAAATTAGTGTGATGTGGGTGACAAATAAGTTGTTAGCTTTGTTGGTGATCAAAACCCCAGAAGTAAAGAGGCCACAAGAGTTAATGTGAAGCAGGTCAGGAAAGTAGGAGGAGAGAGGCCATAGAGATTATAGCTATAGTTAGAAATCACTGAGGATGAGGGATTGCTCATGCAGAGCCTGAGGAGAGAAGCAGGAGATCTTAATGTGAAGCTGGCATGAAGCTTGAGAGCATGGTACACAAAGAGTGAAAGGTTGGAGGCATAGAAGATGGTGAAGGTGCTAGAAAGGCAAGGGGAGAGACCAAGTGGGACATGGCAATAAGCCACCACATGATGGAAATTGTGACCAGACACTTTGGTAAGAGGCCATTAACCAAATTTTTCAACACCAGGATATCAATAGATTCTTCTGCAATGTCGCCATGAAGCATAATATGGAGCAAATTGGTGATTGATGATATGCTGGTGTGGTCAGAAGGGGAAGCTTGTGCAAGAGGAGATTAGGGAGGGTTAACCCTCAAGTAGTGAGATGGGTGAGATGGCTGCTGAGAGAAGAAGAGACAGTAGGATTGCTACTCTGGGAGAGCCAGCGATGGATGCCATGATAGGCATGGCAGAAATTACCAAGGGAGGGACAGAGCAAGGTCGTTGGCTCATTCAAGAAGGCCTCAAGCCTGAGACAGCAATAGGAAAGAAAGTGAGCTGAGGAATAATGTTGAGTGGGGGAAAGGATTGAGCAAAGCATTGGGGTTTGGGGAAGGGGATGTGAAAGGGGAAATGGCTGGATTGGATAAAGCGGAAAAGACAGGAGAGCCCAAAAATGACCAAAAAGGAACAGTGGAGTAGGAGACTCCAGTCTGGGGTGCATTGATTTTGTGCGTGTGTACGGACACAGGGAAGGCCTTAGATCACAAGGAGCTGTGGCAGAGACCTAGGCACGGTTAGGAAGATATGAGAAAAGTAACCACTCCACTATCCGAGGGCTTGTCTTAAGAAGGGAACCTCTGGGCAGTTGACAATGATGGAACAAACTGTGATTTCGGAGCCAGCAGGAGCTGAATAGTTAAACTCAGAGCCAGTGCTGGGCAAAGGGCAGTCCTGGAGTCAACAGAGGAGTAGTCCAGCTCAGGAGCCAGTACAGGAGAAATGCTTGACCCAGAACCATCGACAGGAATGAGGAAAGATGTCAATAAAGCAGGGTGTGGACCAGAAACCAGCAGAGTTTGATCCAGAAGACCAGTGAAAGGGAGGAATTTGATTGAGGGGACCAGGAGAACAGCAGAATGAAGCCCAAGAAACAAGCAGCATGGCCGTCCCAGGAGCCAGCTGAAGAAAGAAGCACAGCCCAAGAAGCCAATAGGACAGTGCAGTTCAGCCCAAAGAACCCAGCAGAGCAGCCAATTGCAGCTGAAGAGTCAGTGGAGCAAAGGAATTTTGTCCAGGAGCCAAATCAGCAGCAAAGTAAAGCCCAGAAGTTAGGGAAGTGGTGGAGGTCAACCCAGGGGTCAAATTGAAATAAGTGATGGTTATAAATGCCTTTCTCATTGACCCTTGCCATCCCTCCAGGAGATACTGCAATAGAATGGCAAGCGCTGCTCAATTCCCATTGTTCTCTCCTGACATCATTAGACACGGTAATTGATTTATCTATCTTGGAATAATGTAAAGGTGGGTAAACCCTGCGAGGATTCAGATGTAAGACCTCCTCCACTTCTGGCTACATTCTAGTCTCACGCTCCTGATCTTTGGCCACCCGGTGCGGAGGAGTGTGGATAAGTCGGAGGACCTTCTCATGGGTCTGCTCCTGGGCCTAGCCCAAACGGCATCACACAGGTCCAGGGGTCAGGTCGCTCTGACTGCCTGCCTCTCTTCTGCAGCCTTGTCCGTGCCCTAGTTGCCTTGGAGGGGGAGCATGTGGTGTCCACCAGCACGCTTGAGGCCTTCCGCGACCGGAGGGCACTACAGGGTCTAGAGTGTCTCTTAGACGCTTATATTATAATTTAACTGGTGAATTTGTTTTCTGTTGTTTCATTAAGCATGTTATTTTAATTGGACCTTTTGTTCATTTTATTACCTTAGTGATGTCCTAGGGCACTTGTTAAAGTGATTTTATGTTTTTGTTTGGTGACACCGGGGCAACTTAGTGTCACCCCTATTGTTTTCATGAAAAAAAAGGCCCAAGGCTTTCTGGCTCAAATTCCCCACTCAAACAATTTAGCTCCCTGACCTTTCTGGGCTTCCTCAGAAGAGGGAGGCCCTTTAGTCATGATCCTGCTTTCAAAATAAAAACTGAGAAGTCAACAACCCATGCCGCCACCAGTGAGTGGCTGAGTCATGGGCCAGCCCCTCAGGAGGTGAAACTCCATCTCCTTCTTTCCCTTCCCCCAGCATCCAGGTCCAAATCTCTTTCAGGTGTGATGCACATGATAGGACTAATTATTGGGTTGGTCATTGGAAACTGACTGAATAGCTGCAGAACGCAGTAATACCTGTCAAACTGGCTACTCCTAAGAAATACTTCAAAAATCAAACTAGGTACAAAGAAATTTAAAATATAAATACACACATATCTTCTGAAGGAATAAAGGTGAGCATTTTTAAATATACACATGGAATACATATATCGTAGTTGGCCTCCTGTGATGTTGCACACGATGGGGGTAATTTTGACTTTGGGCGATTGTGTAAAACGTGCGATATCGGCTCAACCACCCATTAAACACCTCTCCCCATTGTCATTGCCATTGACTTCAATAGAAACGAATATCGTCTGAGGTGTTTAACGGGCGGACGAGGCAATATCGTGCGTTTTACACAATTGCCCAAAGTCAAAATTAACCCCAGTAAGACAGAGAATACAGACTCTCTATTACCTCTTCTTGTTGTCTTTGTTGCTGTTTCCCTCTCTGTCTCTTCCTTTAATTTTGTCTCTCTCTTTCTCTTCCCTTCTGCTTCTCTAGCCTTAACTCTATGCTTTGTTCCTCTTTCTATCTTTTTTCTTTCTTTTGTTCTTTCCTTTCCGGTGGGAGGGTGCGGAGGGGCATGCGTATCATGCATTGGTGGGGAAAGGAGCCACCAGTGGCTCTAGGCTGCATTTGGGGGCTACATGGAAGATGTGCCCTCAGTGACTCCCTTCCCAGCCCCTCCCCCAATCACTCGTACATCCCCCCCCCCATCCCCTTGCTGCCATCATGTCTCCTACCTCTTCATCTTCTCACTTCCCACTTCCATTACGACCACATCATCACTTTCCTCCCTCTTCCCCATTTAACTGTCCACTGATCCCCGTTGTCCTCCCCCCTTGCTCCACTGTCACTCACCTCACCCATACCCCTCCATCTACTCTGCCCACTTCCACTCGCACCCCAGGCAGGTGGCGAGAAGCCAATGGTCCCTCATCCTTGATCAGTTTACCTTCCCTCCTTCCTCTCCTGCCGTCCCTGTCAATATGTTTCCCTAATAGCCTTGTTTGCTTTGAAAATTAAACGTTAAAAAAAGAAATAAGTCAAATAGGGAAAAACCAGCCTGTCTGCCTTTCTCTCTATTTGTGTCTCTCTGTCTCTCTCTGTCATAGGTGTTAGATATTAGAATCTCTGTTCCACAATTCTAAGCCATTATGTTTGACCTTTTCTGTCAACAGAACACAAGTCAGATAATTTCAATATTCAACTGCTTTTTTTGAAAATTGAAGTAACATTACATAAAGAAAGATACATTCTTTCTCCCCATGACTCCCCCTCTGTCACTCCCAGACACCAGCCTCTCTCTCTTTCTCTGACCCCAGTTACTCTTTCTAGTTCTAAAGTTTATAGCTCAAAACAAAGGTTACAACGAGGGTTGCCAGCCCTCCAGGATTGTCCTGGAGTCTCCAGGAATTAAAGATTAATCTCCAGGCTACTGCCGTGAGGAACTCAGGAGAAAAAACTTAGGGACATGAAAACAAATTGTCTGTTTTTTCATTTTCTTTGAACACTTTCATTTATTAATTATAAAATCATTGGAGATGGGGGGAACGGTGGAGGGTGTTTGACTGATAGTAAAGAACCATCCAATAGAACCAAAGGTGACATGAGGAAAAGCTTTTTTACACAGTGAGTGGTTAGGATCTGGAATGCATTGCCCGAGGGGGTGGGGGAGGCAGATTCAATCATGGCCTTCAAAAGGGAACTGGATAAGTACTTGAAAGGAAAAAAATCTGCAGGGCTACGGGCACAGGGCGGGGGAGTGGGACTAGCTGGAGTGTTCTTGCATAGAGCCTGCGTGGACTCGATGGGCCGAATGGCCACCTTCCGTGCTGTAACCTTTCTATGATTTTATGATTTCTATGATTCAATCAGGTAATGAAGAGTCTGTTCGCCTTCCAATCGGCATGGGAAGGCGGCACGGCATGAAGATTGACATGTCAGGCAACCAATGGCGGGAGCTTGGGGTTGGAGCGATTGGGGGCAAGAGGTCATGTGATGAAACCTCCAGGAATACGTCCAACCGGAGACGGCAACCTTAGACAAAAAGAACACTGTAATTTTCACACATACAGACACATCAATAAAAAAACACAATACAAATTCTAACTCAGTAAAGCCTTTAAAATTTGTCCTCTAGCTTTTCTTCCAGTAATTTTGATAAATTTTTGAGCAAAAACAGCTAGAAGTTAAAGAAGAAATATTCCTCTGGAATACAGACTGAATCTTACTGATGCATCTGGGAAATTAGGTACACTGAACTTGCTCAAACTGCACAATCCAAATTCAGCTCATAGCGTCCCAGCTGTGGGCAAAAATATCAACTCCAAGCCTAGGCTTTTGGGAGAAGCTGAGGCCTTCAAGTAAAATTAAAGCATTAAAAGGCACAAATAATGACTCAATTGATCATTTTTTTTATTCGTTCATGGGATGTGGGCGTCGCTGGCGAGGCCGGCATTTATTGCCCATCCCGAACTGCCCTTGAGAAGGTGGTGGTGAGCCGCCTTCTTGAACCGCTGCAGTTCGTGTGCATATTGTTGTGAAATATGTAATTTTAAAATTTTTTAATTTTGGTTCAACAATTGGACAATTGAAATTGCAGTTACTGAGAAAAAAATGTCAAGTGGTCTAAATGGATTCTAAGGTCAATCAGAGAATAATTATTCCTGTTGTTGGGAGATTCTTTCCATTGACACTGTTTGGCTCCTCTTTTTATTATCTTAGCAACCTCTCCACATTAAAAAAAAGAAAGTAATAGTCTTTCTCTTTTTGTGCAATGCTTGAAGGTTGTTCAGTTTTAACAACTGAAATGTGACATCTGGAGTGTGATAATACTCTCAAAACTTTCATAGATGTAATATTTGGTTTTATTTAGGTTATAATCCATTTCCATGCTGTCACTTTGGTTTTATTATTGCTCAATGTTCACAGTACACAATTCAAAATATTAACCGCATTGATCACCAGAAAAGAGTTGTGATGTGGAGATGAAGTGATGGACTGGGGTTGACAATTGTAAACAATTTTACAACACCAAGTTATAGTCCAGCAATTTTATTTTAAATTCACAAGCTTTCGGAGGCTACCTCCTTCCTCAGGTGAACGTTGTTGGAAATGAAATCCTCAAAATGAAATCGCATTTATAATTCACAGAACAATGCTTGGTGATTACAGACAGTTTTTTCAACTGCCCGTTGCCAAGGCAATCAGTTTGCAGACAGACAGGTGTTACCTACAAGGTCTCCGAATATACAAATCACCAAAAAAAAACAAAAAAAACAGAGATAGAGAGGTAGAAACATAGAAAAGACAGCAACTGACCCATTATATTTAAAACAGATAACATTTGTTCGCTGGTGGGGTAACGTGTAGCGTGACATGAACCCAAGATCCCGGTTGAGGCCGTCCTCATGGATGCGGAACTTGGCTATCAATTTCTGCTCGACGATTTTGCGTTGTCGTGTGTCTCGAAGGCCGCCTTGGAGTACGCTTACCCGAAGGTCGGTGGCTGAATGTCCTTGACTGCTGAAGTGTTCCCCGACTGGGAGGGAACCCTCCTGTTTGGTGATTGTTGCGCGGTGTCCGTTCATCCGTTGTCGCAGCGTCTGCATGGTCTCGCCAATGTACCATGCTCTGGGGCATCCTTTCCTGCAACGTATGAGGTAGACAACGTTGGCCGAGTCACAGGAGTATGAACCATGCACCTGGTGGGTGGTGTCCTCTCGTGTGATGGTGGTATCTGTGTCGATGATCTGGCATGTCTTGCAAAGGTTACCGTGGCAGGGTTGTGTGGTGTCGTGGACGCTGTTCTCTTGAAAGCTAGGTAATTTGCTGCGAACGATGGTCTGTTTGAGGTTGGGTGGCTGTTTAAAGGTGAGTAGTGGAGGTGTGGGGATGGCCATAGCGAGGTGTTCGTCGTCATTGATGACATGTTGAAGGCCGCGGAGAACATGGCGTAGTTTCTCCGCTCCGGGGAAGTACTGGACGACAAAGGGTACTCTGTTGGTTGCATCCCGTGTTAGTCTCCTGAGGAGGTCTATGCGATTTTTCGCTGTGGCCCGTCGGAACTGTCGATCGATGAGTCGAGCGTCATATCCCGTTCTTACTAGGGCGTCTTTCAGCGTCTGTAGGTGTCCATCGCGTTCCTCCTCGTCTGAGCAGACCCTGTGTATTCGTAGGGCCTGTCCATAGGGGATGGCCTCTTTGACGTGGTTAGGGTGGAAGCTGGAAGTTGTCCGTGGGCTTGCGGTAGAGTGAGGTGCTGAGGTGCCCGTCTTTGATGGAGATTCGTGTGTCCAAGAAAGAAACTGATTCTGAGGAGTAGTCCATGGTGAGCTTGATGGTGGGATGGAACTTGTTGATGTTATCGTGTAGTCTCTTTAGTGATTCCTCGCCGTGGGTCCATAGAAAGAAAATGTCGTCGATGTATCTGGTGTATAGTGTTGGTTGGAGGTCCTGTGCAGTGAAGAAGTCCTGCTCGAACTTGTGCATGAAAATGTTGGCGTATTGGGGTGTGAATTTGGTCCCCATGGCTGTTCCATGTGTTTGGGTAAAGAACTGGTTGTCGAAGGTGAAGACATTGTGATCCAGGATGAAGCGGATGAGTTGTAGGATGGCATCTGGAGATTGGCTGTTGTTGGTGTTGAGTATTGATGCTGTTGCAGCGATGCCGTCATCGTGGGGGATACTGGTGTAGAGTGCCGAGACGTCCATCGTGGTGAGAAGTGTTCCTGGTTCAACTGGTCCGTGGGTACTGAGTTTTTGTAGGAAGTCTGTAGTGTCGCGACAGAAGCTGGGGGTTCCCTGTACGATGGGTTTCAGGATGCCCTCGATGTATCCAGAGAGGTTCTCACACAGGGTTCCGTTGCCTGATACAATAGGACGTCCGGGTGTGTTGGCTTTGTGTATCTTTGGGAGGCAGTAGAAGTCTCCCACGCGGGGAGTACGTGGGATGAGAGTGCGTAGGATGCTTTGAAGGTCTGGATCGAAGGGCTTGATCAGTTTGTTGAGCTGGTGGGTGTGTTCTTTGGTCGGATCTGCGGGTAACCGTCTGTAGTGTTCCTGGTTGTCCAGTTGTCGGTATGCTTCTTTGCAATAGTCCGTTCTGTTCTGTATGACGATGGCGATAATCAGAAAAGAGTTAACATTGGGTCAAAACAGCTTGAAAGTTTTATTAACAGACCCACTCATCTGTCACCCCAGTCCTCGAGGCTCACCACCCCACATTGATTTTTAAATCCTCATTCTCATTTACAAATCCCTCCATGACATCATACCCCACCTCACCACCCCTCCCCCCTCCCCCACCTCGGCACCTTCCATCAGCCCTATATTCCAACTCACACCCTGCACTCTGGACTGCTGTGCATTCCCGTTCCTTCTGTTCCACCATCACTTGTCTTCCTTAAAATGTTGGCCTTGCCATATCTTCCCCCACCTCCGAAGACATAATCAAAACCTACTCTTTGACCACGCCATTGGTCACCTAGTCTACCCTTCACCCAATTCCTGCTTAGTGTCCAATCCAAGTCTTTGTGAAGCACATTGGGGCATTTTCCTACATTACAGATGTGTATGACTGTAAGGTGTTATTGTAATATGTGGTTTATTGTGTAAAAAGGTTCGTACATATTTAAAACAGTGCAGGAAACGCTTAAGCATGATTTAGAAGCAATGCCGTCTGAAGTTGCTCCAAAGTACACTTGTACTGCAGAATTGTTTCATGGTTCCAATATGATCAAAGTACATTAGATAATAACTGTGACTCACCTTAACATTTTAAAATTACTTCATCATCGGACTGTTACCTTATCAGGAATCTCAACTGTACTACATACCAGTTGAAGATGAATGATCATTTCCCATCTTCTACTGTGCATTTTATGTAATTCTCAAGCTCAATCAAAGAATTAATTTAATGGAATCCATGCAATTCTGCACAGGTGGATATTACCTAATTTTCTTAAACAACAATAATATCTTGGGTACCTGGCAGTTAGGTTGGGCGTGAGATAACAAACAGAAAAATAATTTTGAGAGTTACTTAACTATAAGTTATTGGGGCCAGAGGGGAATAAACAAAGATGGCACACTGATAAAGGAAGTAAATATGTCACAGGCAACAGTCCAATTAATTTTTTTCCCCCGTTAATTATTTTTTGCGATTATTTTAAATGTGCCTTCTTGTTATCACCTCCCTGACTAGTGAACGTAACCTATCAGGAGCAAGTGCCTCTGCCAGCATCTTCTGGGTGCATTTGAGTGCAAATGTAGACGACAATGAGGTAGAAGGCCCTGCCGCCTCGCTCCCATAGCTGCCCCTTGCTTGCGCTTGCTACGATTGGGACTCGGGATGGGGGGTGGTGGGAGACTAAGATTGGGACGGGTGGGGGGGAGCGGGAGGCGGGAGAGAACAAGGGGACGGAGACTGAGGATTCTCACTGTGATAAGGAGCATCAGAAGCTCCAATACACGGTGGCGATGCAGGAGGGCAGAGTACGGGCCGGCAGCAGCCCACAATGAAGCTGTGGAACTGGGAGGAGCACTCCTGCACCTCCACACTCCACAGAAGGGGAAGAAAAGAAGGTTTTCCAACCGTTTCTTCAGCGGCGTCCAGTGGTCCCTTTAAGGATCACTGTTTAGGCCGCTGTAGAACTGGAAAAACTAGCTGGCATGGCGCACGCTCCACCGAGTTCTTCACACATTTTGCAGAAGGGTCTTGAAATAGATGCAGGACCCTTCTTTGCTTATTTAAATTGACCCAATGCTGATTTCAGGCAGCCGCCAGATTCGCCTAAAAACAGTGAGGATCAATATGGTGGCGGCCTTGCCACTGGCGCAGATTAGGTGCAGGGCCTCGTGCCCAGAAATTGGTATACACTGTGCCCATTGTAGAACTGCAAACACTAGTTGGTGCTGGTTTGTGTTTCCTAAAGGACAGGCCAGCTAAAACCTGAAATGGGCAGAATTCAGCAAAATTTGAGTATTCTTAAATTAGCCCAAAATTCCCAGATTCAGATCACATTGGACTGCATTTGGATCTCACTTATGGCGAAGGGTCCTTTATAGGACAGTGAGTCCTGCAAGAAAAAACAGAGCAGAGAACAACATTTTCTGAAAACAGGATTCCCAATCGTAGCGAGCGCAAGCAAGGGGCAGCTATGGGAGTGAGGTGGCAGCGCCTTCTTCCTCATTGTCGTCTACATTTGCACTCAAATGCACCCAGAAGATGCTGGCAGAGGCACTTGCTCCTGATAGGTTACGTTCACTAGTCAGGGAGGTGATAACAAGAAGGCACATTTAAAATAATCGCAAAAAATAATTAACGGGGGAAAAGAAATCTTAACCCAGAGGGCGAGTAGAATATGGAATTCTCTGCCACAAACCATGAATTTCTTCAAAAGAGAAGATAGTTGCTTGAAAATGCGGTATATTAGAAGATGGTACATGTGGAGAGAATTACTGGCACAGACTTGATGGGTGAAATGGCCTGTTTGTGTGCTGTCATTTTCTATGAACTCTTTCTTCTTCACACCCCTCATATCATCCTTGTAAATCCATGTTGCATGTTTTCAATGGATCCAATATCTTTTCTGTAATGAGGTGCCCAAAACTGCACACAGTATGCCAGATTCATCATTGCCTCCTTGCTGTTAGATATATAAAAATCCAGAATCCCACTGGCCCTTTTCAAGGCTTTTTCTACAGGCCATCCTACTTTTAAAAGTCTATGCCCCGAGATCTCTTCATTCCTCAAGACCATCAAGAATTTTACCATTTACATTACATTTCCATTCTCTGTTCTTTTTCTCAAAATGTATTGCTTAACATTTATCTATATTGAACTGCATTTGGGATACCGATCTTCCTTCTCCGACCCGTGTATGTCATTGTTCTGAATTCTGGTCTGTCGCAGGTATTTACTTGGGTTCAGCAGTCGCTGGATCCTGCTCCACTTTGCCAGTTTTTCGTGCTTTCGTTTCTACCCCATCTCCTCAGCAATGTCTCCGAAATATCTTTATTCCTTTGATTTCTCTCATTATGCCTCCCATTGTCTCATGTTAATATCACATCTGCCATTTAATCATCTCCTGTTTTCCATTCAAACAGCTCATTCTATTTATTTTCCTGTGTGTTTGTGCAGGTGTTTCTTCCCTCTCTGTTTTGTTCTGTTCCCTTTTAAATGCTGTTCATCTTTAATTTTGACAATGGGTTCACACCCGAAATGTTAACTCCTCTGTTCTCTCCACAGATGTTGCCTGGTCTGCTGAGTGTTTCCAGCATTTTCTGCTCTTCTTTCAAGATTCTGGATGTCTTCCTGAATGCCTGGATGTTGCTAATGAATTGCCGATTGTTTGATTTCTGAGAGAGACCACTTCCCATCTCACACATTAATTGCCATTCGTCCGTCAACAAGATCACAACTCAGCACCGGGGCTGTCCCGAAAAGCTAATGCCTTTAATGCAGCTTTTGATCAAAGGACATTTTAAAATCATTTAAAGTTGTCAAAGGTCAACGTGATGTCACAGACCTCCTGACATCTCCTGTGTTCCTTCTTGCAGTTTGCCATGTCTTATAATTTGCTGTTGTCAACAAATTTGTATATTATAGTCAGAGTAGAAATAGGAGGATATTTCAAATGAATACGTGGCTAGAGAAGTGGTGCAAGGAGGAGGGATTCAAATTCCTGGGACACTGGAACCGGTTCTGGGGGAGGTGGGACCAGTACAAACCGGACCGTCTGCACCTGGGCAGGGCCGGGACCGCTGTCCTAGGGGAAGTGTTTGCTAGTGCTGTTGGGGAGGGTTTAAACTAAAGTGGCAGGGGGTTGGGAACCTGAGCAGGGAGAGAGAGGAAAGCGTAACAGGAAGGGACATAAGGTATGGAGTAAAAGGTAAAGTGTTAAAAAAGGAAAAAGCAGAAACTAAGTGTCACAAAACATATTTGAAAGTTCTTTATCTGAATGCACGTAGCATTCGTAACAAAATGGACGAGTTAACGGCACAAATAACTATGTATGGGTATGATCTTGTGGCCATTACAGAAACATGGCTGCAGGGTGACAACGACTGGGAATTAAATATGCCAGGGTATTTAACAATCAGGAAGGACAGGCAGGAAGGAAGGGGAGGTGGGGTGGCTATGTTAATAAAGGAAGGAATCACTGTAATACAGAGAAATTATATTGGGACAAAAGATCAGGATAATGAAACAGTTTGGGTAGAGATAAGGAATAATAAGGGGAAAAAAACATTAGTGGGCGTAGTATATAGGCCTCCTAATAGTTGCAACTCTGCTGGAAGAAGTATTAATCAGGAAATAGTCGGGGCATGTAATAAGGGAACAGCTATAATTATGGGGGATTTTAACTATCATATTAACTGGACAAATCAAATTGGGCAGGGGAGCCTTGAGGAAGAGTTTACTGAGTGTATCAGGGATGGATTTCTTGAGCAGTATGTAACTGATCCTACAAGGGGACAAGCAACCTTGGACCTGGTCCTGTGTAATGAGCCAGGATTAATTAATAATGTCCTAGTTAAGGATCCCCTTGGAATGAGTGACCATAACATGGTTACATTCCATATCCAATTAGAGGGTGAGAAGGTTGGTTCTCAAACAAGCGTACTGAGCTTGAATAAAGGAGACTATGATGGTATGAGAGCGGAATTGATTAAAGTGGACTGGGAAAATAGATTAAAGGGTAAGACAGTACATGAGCAGTGGTGTTCATTCAAGGAGTTATTTTACAACTTTCAAAAAAAAATATTCCACTGAGGAAAAAAGGGTGTAAAAGAAATGACAGCCATCCGTGGCTAAGTAAAGAAATTAAGGATAGTATCCGACTAAAAACAAGGACATATAAGGTAGCCAAACTTAGTGGGAGGATAGAAGATTGGGAAGTCTTCAAAAGACAGCAAAAAGTAACTAAAGGATTGATTAAGAAAGGGAAGATAGATTATGAAAATAAATTAGCAAAAAATATAAAAACAGATAGCAAGAGTTTCTATAGTTATATAAAAAGAAAAAGGGTGGCTAAGGCAAACGTAGGTCCCTTAGAGGATGAGACCGGGAAATTAATGGTGGGAAACATGGAGATGGCAAAAATGCTGAACAAATATTTTGTTTCAGTCTTTATGGTAGAGGACACTAAGAATATCCCAACACTGGACAAACAGGGGACTCTCGGGGGGGAGGAGCTAAATACGATTAAAATCACTAAGGAATTGGTACTCAGTAAATTAATGGGGCTCAAGGTGGATAAATCCCCTGGACCTGATGGCTTACATCCTAGGGTCTTGAGGGAAGTGGCAGTAGGGATTGTGGATGCTTTGGTAATAATTTTCCAAAATTCTCTGGACTCAGCAAAGGTCCCGGCAGATTGGAAAACTGTTAATGTAACACTCTTATTTAAAAAGGGTAGTAGGCAGAAGGCTGGAAATTTTTTTTTTCGTTCACGGGATGTGGGCGTCACTGGTGAGGCCAGCATTTATTGCCCATCCCTAATTGCCCTTGAGAAGGTGGTGGTGAGCCGCCTTCTTCAACCGCTGCAGTCCGTGTGGTGAAGGTTCTCCCACAGTGCTGTTAGGAAGGGAGTTCCAGGATTTTGACCCAGCGACGATGAAGGAACGACGATATATTTCCAAGTCAGGATGGTGTGTGACTTGGAGGGGAACGTGCAGGTGGTGTTGTTCCCATGTAACTGCTGCTCTTGTCCTTCTAGGTGGTAGAGGTCGCGGGTTTGGGAGGTGCTGTCAAAGAAGCCTTGGCGAGTGGCTGCAGTGCATCCTGTGGATGGTACACACTGCAGCCGCTGTGCGCCGGTTGTGAAGGGAGTGAATGTTTAGGGTGGTGGATGGGGTGCCAATCAAGCGGGCTGCTTTATCTTGGATGGTGTCGAGCTTCTTGAGTGTTGTTGGAGCTGCACTCATCCAAGCAAGTGGTGAGTATTCCATCACACTCCTGACTTGTGCCTTGTAGATGGTGGAAAGGCTTTGGGGAGTCAGGAGGTGAGTCACTCGCCGCAGAATACCCAGCCTCTGACCTGCTCTCATAGCCACAGTATTTATATGGCTGGTCCAGTTAAGTTTCTGGTCAATGGTGACCCCCAGGATGTTGATGGTGGGGGATTCGGCGATGATAATGCCGTTGAATGTCAAGGGGAGGTGGTTAGACTCTCTCTTGTTGGAGATGGTCATTGCCTGGCACTTGTCTGGCGCGAATGTTACTTGCCACTTATGAGCCCAAGCCTGGATGTTGTCCAGGTCTTGCTGCATGCGGGCTCGGACTGCTTCATTATTTGAGGGGTTGCGAATGGAACTGAACACAGTGCAGTCATCAGCGAACATCCCCATTTCTGACTTTATGATGGAGAGAAGGTCATTGATGACGCAGCTGAAGATGGTTGGGCCTAGGACACTGCCCTGAGGAACTCCTGCAGCAATGTCCTGGGGCTGAGATGATTGGCCTCCAACAACCACTACCATCTTCCTTTGTGCTAGGTATGACTCCAGCCACTGGAGTGTTTTCCCCCTGATTCCCATTGACTTCAATTTTACTTGGGCTCCTTGGTGCCACACTTGGTCAAATGCTGCCTTGACCAGTTAGCCTAACATCTGTGGTGGGTAAAATTTTGGAGTCTATTATTAAGGAGACAGTAACAGAACATTTAGATAAACATAATTTAATGGGACAAAGTCAGCATGGCTTTATGAAGGGGAAGTCATGTCTGACAAATTTGCTTGAGTTCTTTGAAGACATAACGTATAGGGTGGATAAAGGGGAACCAGTGGATGTAGTGTATTTAGACTTCCAGAAGGCATTCGACAAGGTGCCAAATAAAAGATTATTGCTCAAGATAAAGAATCACTGGATTGGGGGTAATATTCTGGCATGGGTGGAGGATTGGTTATCTAACAGGAAGCAGAGAGTTGGGATAATTGGTTCATTCTCGGACTGGCAACGAGTAGCCAGTGGTGTTCCACAGGGGTCGGTGCTGGGTCCCCAACTCTTTACAATCTATATTAACGATTTGGAGGAAGGGACCGAGTGTAACGTATCAAAGTTTGCAGATGATGCAAAGATGGGAGGGAAAGTAAAGAGTGAGGAGGACATAAAAAACCTTTAGGGGGATATAGGCAGGCTGGGTGAGTGGGCGGAGATTTGGCAGATGCAATACAATATTGGAAAATGTGAGGTTATGCACTTTGGCAGGAAAAATCAGAGAGCAAGTTATTATCTTAATGGCGAGAAACTGGAAAGTACTGCAGTAAAAGGGATCTGGGGGTCCTAGTGCAAGAAAATCAAAAAGTTAGTATGCAGGTGCAGCAGGTGATCAAGAAGGCCAATGGAATGTTGGCTTTTATTGCTAGGGGGATAGAATATAAAAACAGGGAGGTATTGCTGCAGTTATATAAGGTATTGGTGAGACCGCACCTGGAATACTGCATACAGTTTTGGTCTCCATACTTAAGAAAAGACATACTTGCTCTCGAGGCAGTACAAAGAAGGTTCATTCGGTTAATCCCGGGGATGAGGGGGTGGACATATGAGGAGAGTTTGAGTAGATTGGGACTCTACTCATTGGAGTTCAGAGGAATGAGAGGCGATCTTATTGAAACATAAGATTGTGAAGGGGCTTGATCGGGTGGATGCGGTAAGGATGTTCCCAAGGATGGGTAAAACTAGAACTAGGGGGCATAATCTTAGAATAAGGGGCTGCTCTTTCAAAACTGAGATTAGGAGAAACTTCTTCACTCAGAGGGTAGTAGGTCTGTGGAATTTGCTGCCCCAGGAAGCTGTGGAAGCTACATCATTAAATAAATTTAAAACAGAAATAGACAGTTTCCTAGAAGTAAAGGGAATTAGGGGTTACGGGGAGCGGGCAGGAACTTGGACATGAAGCTGAGTTCGGATCGGTCAAGGCCCTGTGGGTGGCGAGAGGGCCCAGGGGCTGAGTGGCCGGGTCCTGCTCCTACTTCTTGTGTTCTTTAGATTTGAGGTTAGGATCAGATCAGCCATGATCTTATTGAATGGCGGAGCAGGCTCGAGGGGCCGATTGGCCTATTCCTGCTCTTATTTCTTCTGTTCTGTTCGTCTACAGCCACGTCCTTGTCATTTATGTATATGAAAAACAGTAGAAGTCCCAACACAGATCCCTGGGGCCAAACACTAGCTGCATCTTGCGAATCCGGCAAACATCTATTTATTGCTATACTCCGCTTTCTATCCTTCAACAACAACTTGCATTTATAGAACGCCTTTAATGTAGTGAAACATCTAAAGGTGCTTCACAGGAGCGTTATCAAACAAAGTCTGACACCAAGCCACATAAGGAGATATTGGGACAGGTGACCAAAAGCATTGGTTAAAGAGTTAGGTTTTAAGGAGTATCTTAAGGAGGAAAGAGAGGTGGGAAGGCAGAGAAGTTTAGGGAAGGAATTCAGAGCTTAGGGCCTAGACAGCTGAAGGCACGACCGCGGATGGCGGGCGAAGGAAATTGGCGATGCACAAGAGACCAGAATTGGAGGAGCACAGAGTTCACAGAGGGTTGCAGGGCTGGAAGAGGTTACAGAGATAGGGAGGGGCAAGACCATGGAAGGATTTCATCTAACACGCTATCCACGTGATGAGTGGCCAGTTTTATGAGATACCAGAGAGCTACCAATGCCTGTGGAACTTTATCCCAGTATGAATCGCTGCCATAAGGAAAGGAGGGGAGGAAATTGGAGAGAAAAAAATCAAAAACATTGAAGAGTTTGGAAGGCACGTGTTTCACCAACAGCCAGTTTGAGTTAAATTGTACCAGGTTATCTCCTATGGCAACAAAGCATCTTTGACCAACCAATGCAGTTTAACACTGAAGTCAATCATGCATCACAAATGTTTTAATTTTATTTGCACCCGATTCTATGGCCCCACATCTCATTTGCTTACACCAGGATTCAATGTTCCTTTCTTGCTTCACTGCTTTAAGAGCTTAGATTTTCTTAGCTTGGATTTTCAGAAGGCCTTTGATAGAGTCCCACATAAGAGGTTAGTGTGCAAAATTAATGCACATGGGATTGGGGGGAATATACTGGCATGGATTGAAAATTGGTTAACAGACAGGAAACAGAGAGTAGGAATAAATGGGTCTTTTTCGGGGTGACAGGCGGTGACTAGTGGGGTACCGCAGGGATCAGTGCTTGGGCCCCAGCTATTCACAATATACGTCAATGATTTGGATGAGGGAACGAAATGTAATATTTCCAAGTTTGCTGACGACACAAAACTAGGTGGGATCGTGAGATGTGAGGAGGATGCAAAGAGGCTTCAAGGCGATTTAGACAAGTTGAGTTAGTGGGCAAATACATGGCAGATGCAGTATAATGTGGATAAACAGAAAGGCAGAGTATTATTTAAATGGTGATAGATTGGGGAATGTTGATGTACAAAGGGACCTGGGTGTCCTTGTACACCGGTCACTGAAAGCAAATATGCAGGTGCAGCAAGCAGTTAGGAAGGCAAATGGTATGTTGGCCTTCATTGCAAGAGGATTTGAGTATAGGAGCAAGGATGTCTTACTGCAATTATACAGGGTGTTGGTGAGACCACACCTGGAGTATTGTGTACAGTTTTGGTCTCCTTACCTAAGAAAGGATATACTTGCCATAGAGGGAGTGCAGCGAAGGTTCACCAGACTGATTCCTGGGATGGCAGGACTGTCGTATGAGGAGAGATTGGGTCGACTCAGCCTGTATTCACTAGAGTTTAGAAGAATGAGAGGGGATCTCACTGAAACATATAAAATTCTGACAGGGCTGGACAGACTGGATGCAGGGAGAATGTTACCCCTGACTGGAGGGGTCCAGAATGAGGGGTCACAGTCTCAGGATACAGGGTAGGACATTTAGGACTGAGATGAGGTGAAATTTCTTCACTCAGAGGGTGGTGAACCTGTGGAATTCTCTACCACAGAAGGCTGTGGAGGCCAAGACACTGAATATATTTAAGATGGAGCTAGATGGATTTCTAGAACAGAAGGCATCAAGGAGTATGGGGAGAGAGCGGGAATATGATATTGAGATAGAGGATCAGCCATGATCATATTGAATGGCGGAACAGTCTCGAAGGGCCGAAGGGCCTACTCCTGCTCCTATTTTCTATGTTTCTATGTTTCTTAGGTGTAGTTGAGTTTAAGGAGCCTGTTGAGACTCAGAAACATTTCTGTCAGTCAAGCTGATAACTCTTGGAAGTCATGGTTCAGTAGCTTTAACGTACGTTGATGAAAAGATGGGATAGTTTGCAGAGACACAAAATACATAAAAGACATAAAAGACAGAAGGCCATTTGGCCCACTGCATCTGTGCTTGCATTTTGCTAGGCCACATCCTTGCATCTTACTCTGCTTTAAATACTTCTCAAATTTCCCCTTAAAATATGCAATATTCTCCACCTCAACCACTCCCTGTGATAAAGCGGTCCATGTTCCAACAAGTCATTTTTCCTAACCTCTCTCATTCGTGACGGTCACCTGATAATGTTGAGTGAAGGTCTTACTGCTGTTTCAGATGGGACACTAATAAGTGTGACATATTCTTTGTGCATTCAGAAAGCATTCAGGCTGTATTTGAGGTCAACTCTCTGCACGTACAAAAGAATTGGAATTATATAAAGGTATCACTCTGCAGTAACTTATGGTGAAGAGGTTCAATGGTGGCTAATGTAAACTAGTTAAAGTTCCTGGGTAAAGCTCTTCAAAGGAATGATTGATTTCCACATAAATCTCTGACAAAGATTAGAATATAACGGGCAAATTGTTAGCAATTACAACTAATGGAAAAGGCATGGCCCCAAGATAAAACAGAAAGGTGCTTATTTTTAAGACTGACAGGTTTTAAGGCATTTTTACTGCACAATTGTTAAAATGCTATTCCCCACCCAACTACAAACATGCTTAGCATCAGCAATAGGTTAAGCTGTCAAGTCAGAAGCTGTTCCCAAAAGAAACAGCTTTTAACTAATTTACAGAAGCTGGAAATGAATCTCTTAACCACCAAAGCTACCTCTGGGGCCATCGTGAGTGGACTCCGGATCCTCACACATATCAACAAGAGTGGGAGCAAACCACAAGGCTGTTGAACATTGTCTCTCACAACAAATGGTATGATTGGATGTGCAAAAGAAATTAATGTTAAACAAAACAGCTGAGGAGACAATGGCGCTCAGCTAGCTACAAGTAGCAACTAAATTAATGTAAGGAATCTTACAACACCAGGTTATAGTCCAACAGTTTTATTTGAAAATCACAAGCTTTCGGAGGCTTTCTCCTTCGTCAGGTGAGTGTCGGATTCCTTGAAAATTACCGCATATATAGTCAGAGAACAATGCCTGGTGATTACAGATAATCTGTCCAACTGCCCGTTATCAAGGCAATCAAATGAATTGAATAGTGTTCAGACAGAGAAACATTAGATACCAGACAACTGAATATACAAACGGCCAGAACCACAAAGACAGGGAGGGAGAGAGAGAGAGAAACATCCGAAAAGAAGAGAAAGACAGAGAATGACCCGTTGTATTAAAAACAGACAACTTTTTTTCCCGCTGGTGGGGTTACGTGTAGCGTGACATGAACCCAAGATCCCGGTTGAGGCCGTCCTCATGGGTGCGGAACTTGGCTATCAATTTCTGCTCGACGATTTTGCGTTGTCTTGTGTCTCGAAGGCCGCCTTGGAGTACGCTTACTCAAAGATCGGTGGCTGAATGTCCTTGACTGCTGAAGTGTTCCCCGACTGGGAGGGAACCCTCCTGTCTGGCGATTGTTGCGCGGTGTCCGTTCATCTGTTGTCGCAGCGTCTGCATGGTCGCGCCAATGTACCATGCTCCGGGGCATCCTTTCCTGCAACGTATGAGGTAGACAACGTTGGCCGAGTCACAGGAGTATGAACCATGCACCTGGTGGGTGGTGTCCTCTCGTGTGATTACACAGGTTTCAGGAGAACAGCGTCCACGACACCACACAACCCTGGAAAGGATGCCCCAGAGCATGGTACATTGGCGAGACCATGCAGACACTGCGACAACGGATGAACGGACACCACGCAACAATCGCCAGACAGGAGGGTTCCCTCCCAGTCGGGGAACACTTCAGTAGTCGAGGACATTCAGCCACCGATCTTCGGGTCAGCGTTCTCCAAGGCGGCCTTCGAGACACAAGACAACGCAAAATCGTCGAGCAGAAATTGATAGCCAAGTTCCGCACCCATGAGGACGGCCTCAACCAGGATCTTGGGTTCATGTCGCGGTACACGTAACCCCACCAGCGGGAAAAAAAGTTATCTGTTTTTAATACAACTGGTCATTCTCTCTCATTCTCTTCCTTTCGGATGTTTCTCTCTCTCTCTCCCTCCCTGTCTTTGGTTCTGGCCGTTTGTATATTCGGCAGTCTTGTATCTAATGTCTCTCTGTCTGAACACTATTCAATTCCTTTGATTGCCTTGATAACGGGCAGTTGGACAGATTATCTGTAATCACCAGGCATTGTTCTGTGACTATATATGCGGTAATTTTCAAGGAATCCGACACTCACCTGACGAAGGAGAAAGCCTCCGAAAGCTTGTGATTTTCAAATAAAACTGTTGGACTATAACCTGGTGTTGTAAGATTCCTTACATTTGTCCACCCCAGTCCATCACCGGCATCTCCACATCATGGCAACTAAATTAAGATCATGTATTTGAAGAAAGGTGAGGAGAGTGATACAAACCTGCTTTATTGGAGACTAGAGGAAGAAATCTGGAGAGTTTTACATGGGTGGCATCCACACAGATTCAGGCAATTCTTTATTTAAAAAATTGTAAGAATTAAGTGACTGATTTTTTTAACATCTGTTAAACGAGACATTCGATTTGGCAAGAAGGGAAAACTGACTCGGGAAGTTGTGTTGTGAGGTGAAAATCATGGGATTCATCATGGGATCCCTTATTTCGGTAATGAAACACCACACAAATATACAGAAACACACATACTTTATTCATGTACACAAAGTCACACCTATGTGTGTGTCAGCTTGCTTCAGTTTGTATCACTCTTGCTCCTGAGAGTCGGAAGGTTGTGGGCTGAAACTTTGACATGAGCACATAGTCAAGTCTGATAATCCAGTGCAGTGCTGAGGAAGTGCTGCACTGTTGGAAGTGCTGTCTTTAGGATGAGACATTAAACTGAGGTCGTACCAATCTATTCATGTTACATAAGAAACAGGAGCAGGAGTAGGCCAACCAGCCCCTCGAGCCTGCTTCACCATTCAATAAGGCTGTTCTGATCCTAACCTCAAACTTAAATTCATGTCCAATTTCCTGCCCGCTCCCCGTAACCCCTAATTCCCTTCACTTCTAGGAAACTGTCTATTTCTGTTTTAAATTTATTTAATGATGTTGACAATCCCATAGCACCTTTTCAAAGAAGAGCAGGGACTTCTCCCGATGTTATGGCCAGTATTCCCTCCTCAACTAACATCTCCAGAAAACAAATTAACTGGTCATTCATCTCACTGCTGCTGGTAGGATCTTGCTGTGCAATATGGCTGCTTATTCGCCTGCCCAACAACGGTCACTGCACTTCAAGGCAATTCGTTAAGAGTGAATTCAGCAATCATGCACTCACAGTCGGAGCCATACTTGAAGGAAGGAGGGTTTGGAATCACAAAAAATGGAAGTGGATCTGATCAGAGTCCGATTACAAGTGAGGTTCCTGAAGGCTCTTTATTGGTAAATTGCCGTTGACCACTGTCACTAATGAACCATCTCAAATTCATGGATGATATAACAGTGTGTGTGGGAGTTAGTAATATAGATCAAATCAGTGGGCTGCAGGCTGTTTTAATAAATAGGGTGAATGGGCCCATTAGTGGCAGATGACATTTAATATGAACAAGTGCAGTGTGATGTATCTGGGGTTAGGGAAGTCCAGGCATGTCAATACTGTGTGGAGTGCCCGTTCAAAGAACTGGATCAGGAAAGAGATCTGGGATACCAGCTGATCACTCATAAAGGATGCAGACACAGTGCGAGATGGCTGTAGGCAAAGCAACTAGGGTTTAAATTGCATTCCTAGGATTTTGAGTAGAAAATGAAGAGACTATAAATTGATGAAAGGATTAGATACAGTTCAGTTAGATCATTTCTTTGAAATGCAGAGACAGCAGGATTAGGGGTCACACCTCTACAATCCATAGGCAAAGAGTTAGGTGAGGAAGCATTCCTTTTTGCAGAGAGACATTGCTCTCTACATGTGGTGAGTTTGGGTTGCTGCAGCCCTTCACAGGGGAACTTGACAAGTCCTGAGAGAAGAGGACAATTCCAGTTGGAGGAGATTTATTTCTAGTTTGTTGATGAGTCATGTGCAACCAAGGTGTTTCGGAGCTTGTTTGATTGTCTTAGGGAGTGGGAGAGGAATTTCCCAGAGCTTTTCCTGAATTGGCCTCATGTTAGTTTCTCTTTATTTTTGTTTCTCCGAAGCGACAGCATTTCTGGGATTGGGCGGGGAGGGATGTGGACAGTCTGCAAGGTTCACTGTTGACTGGATAGGGCTGGTTCAATGGGCCTGATGGTATTTTCTTGCCCATCTTTTTAAATGTTTGAATGGAGAATCAGTCCTACAGTGTTGTAGGTCCTGCCCCTGACCTGCTTTCAGTGTTGGGAACATGGGATCACTGAATTTACACTGATAGGTCAAGTTTTGGATGTTAATGAGAGATATGACACAGTATTATATCAATGCAAGTTCTTTCTTACACAGATTCATGTACAGACAGAGAGACACGTGAGTGTGTGTACATAGAAGCACACACCAATCATTTTATATTGTCTCAGAGAGGGACATTTCATCAGCCACTTTTAAAAATGATTTTGAACCAGAAATAATGAACAATCACACTGCTCTTTTTACATGTTAATTATTTGGGCAGGGTGACGTTGAACTGGGTGACATTAAATCCTTTAAGTAAACACTTGTACTTCCTTATTACCAACAATAGTCAATCTACAAAGTTATTGATTAAACTTTTGTTCAGATCAAAGACATTTTAAACCCACTCACCAGCACTAAAATCCCTCACTTTGATGAGCACAAATTCATCAGGACTAAAAAATAAATTGCAAAATTGTTTACATTTTTCATAACAGGTCATATATGAAGGAATGCACCATTCAAACTGCACTCTGTACTGGGCTTTGTTGTATGCATGTAGAGTGGGCAGTTAATAAAGTTGTATTAAACCAGCCTTACATATAATAAGGCTGAATATTGTTGACTAATTAAAAAGCAAATTAATAATGCCAATAGTGTGGAAACTGAGGGTCAGTTCCAACATTCATAATTTATTCTCATCATGTTCTGTATAACTAACAACTACTTAACAAAATCATTAATAAACACATATTTCCTAGAAAAGCAACTTCACAAATATATATATATATGTCCATTTTTTTTGAATAAAATAGAAAGTTGCATTTACACAAAATTTTTTAGGCTTTAAAGGCTAAGTTTTGCCCTTGTCAATGATTTAGTTCTCTTGTCTAGTTCAGCCATGATCTCATTAAATGGCGGAGCAGGCTCTGTAGGGATAAAATTTGGATTAAGGGATATAAAGGGCTGGGCCCCAATTCGCCGGTATAAAACGGTCTGAAAAGGTACCATTCAGTCTTGTTAGGCTGGAAACAAGACACAAAGCACCATGGGATACTTGACCATGTTATCCCTTTTCAAACTAACAGATAGGTTTAGCTGACCAAGGACATTCCAAGCTTTACTTAAGGAATGTTTAGAAGGGGTCTATTCCTGAGAAGAGATAAGAGTACAAAGGCATATTGATAAAACATCTGCTGATGGTCTGGGAAAGGAGTCAGTTGTTTGCATAATTCAATAGAGCTTTGTAGTCAAGCAGGCCATGTTCCTGCTGAAGATACCTCCCTATAGTGATAACAAGGGTAAGAGATAGCTCAAGAGTGCGAAGTTAGAGTGAAGCCTCTGCAGCCTATAAGCTTTCCACAGGGGGTACTCGAGTTCAAAGGGCAGGCCTAGTAGCTGATTGATTAACCCCATAAACTAATGATGTATCAATATTACCATGTATAGTAATTAGTGGGTGTTGTCTAATAAACTGTATTAACTAAGTTGTATTGTCACTTTTCCTTTGAGAACGAGGTCTCCAGCTGGGGTGGCTGAGATTGGTCTCCCGTGTGCACTCGTAATAAACTATTGATCTGGGTAACACCTGAGTCTGTTAGTTCTGTTTTACCTTCCAGATTTTCCTCGCTTACAGTTTGGTGTCAGAAGTGGGATATCGCCGGACGACTAGTCGATCCTCCACAACGACCCACACGAAAAGGTGAGTAGTAATATTCACCCTTAACATGGGAGTCCGCGAGGCGGATTGGGGTAGCGGTGGTATGAAGAACAGCGAGTGAAGGAGCAACAGGCTTCAGGTGTGGAGCAATAGGACGTGTTTTGGGTGTTGAGGGCGCCAGTTGAGAACGCAGGTCGCTAGTTGAGAGAGCAATACCGGGTAACGATCCGGAGGGGTAAAGGGGTGTCCAACGTGTGAGTGTTTGTCTGGTACCGACGGAGGAGTAGCGACCCTACGTCAATTCAAAGTATAAGTGTTTGCCTGATTAGAGAATAAGTGTTTGATAGAGTGGAAGTGTTTGTTTGTTTAAAGTTTAAAGTGTAAGTGTGTGTCTGTTTAAAGTATAAGTCTTGTGTCGTTGTTCTGATAAAGTATAAGATTGGATCCTTGGGAGTCACAGAGTGATCGACACAGACAAGGGTGGTGGTTTTATCTCAAACACCGAGCCTGAGCCTGAATTAAGAGGACGTAGTCCCACGTGACGGCCAGGATCAAGTAGGCGTAGGGAACCACAACCAGCACAGGATCGTAAACTCGTGACAAGTGAGAGTGTACAAAATAAAGTATAAGATAAGAAGCAGATAAAACACGATGCCTAAAAGTAAGCAAAAAAAGGAAACCCTCACTGAGACCGGTGATGATTATGGTCCGGAAGGAAGTTTAGAAAGATACGTATATGAGGAATACAAAAAGGAAATCACAGGGATGGGGAGTTATATGCCAGCAATATACATTGTGGGCCAGGCACAAACAGGAGTGTGGGTTAGTCCAAGTAGCCCCTGAGGTTGTGCCTGGACCAGAACACCACCCTGTTCGACAGTACCCGATAAAACAAGAAGCGGTAGAAGCCGTTAAATTAATCATATCAGAATTAGAAGAACAGGGTATTGTCAGAGGAGCAGTGAGGACCACCAACTCACCGATGTGGCCAGCTCAGAAACCTGATGGTTCCTACAGGCTGACTATAGACGACACTGCGCTGAATGCAGTTACACCCAGACAGTATCCGCTAGTAGCCAGTCCAGCGACTATCCTAAACGGATTAAATAACAAACATCGAATTTTTACCGTCTTAGATATCGCTAATGGTTCCTGGTCAATACCATTAGCCCCAGAATCACAGGATAAATTTGCTTTTACCGTACAGGGCAAGCAGTATACCTGGACCCGGGTCCCACAGGGATTCCATAACAGCCCAAACATTTTCCACCGGATAATGGCAGGGGTCTTGGCCCCACTGGACCTAAATGCCAGTGGGAGTGTACTCCTGCAGTATGTAGACGACATTCTGATCGCCTCGGGAACATGCACGGGCCCTGGTCCAAGTACTAGATATCATCCAAGCAGCAGGGCTGAAATTAAACCCTCGGAAAGCACAGGTTGGACAATTGGAAGTCCATTACTTGGGCTATGTACTGACACAGGGCACGAAACGCCTACCAGAAGATAGGAAATTGACAATTTTAAATTTACCCCGCCCACAATACGTTAAGGAAGTTCGACAAGTTCTGGGACTATTCAACTACGGCCGCAATTTTATTTTGAACTATACACGAATAGTAGCTCCAATACAAGATCTGACCAAAGTGGGGAGACCTTCCCTGACACAATTAAGGGAAGGCGAATGGACCCCACAGTGTGAGGAAGCTTTTATCCAGTTAAAACAAGCCCTCACGTCGGCACCCGCATTGGGATTGCCAGACATGAGGAAGCCATTCCACGTGCATTGTCACAATCCATGGGGGGCATTATACCGCAGTGGTAACACAGAACCACGGGGACAAGCAGAGACCAGTCGCATACTATTCCGCTAAAATAGACCCAGTAGCGGCTGGCTTTAGCCACTGCCTGCAAGCCCTTGATTGCTCAGCATGGGCAATCAGAATCAGTGAACCTATTACTGTGATGGGGGAAGTAGTACTACATACTCTCCACACCATCGGAGAGCTGCTAAATACAGGAAGACTGAAAACTCTCTCGGACGGGAGAAGGGCCAAATGGGAAGCAGTATTACTGCCCAAGGATAAATCCGTAAAAATAGTCAGGGACATTAAAACCAATCCGGCCGAGTGGGTGATTACTGAGGGAGCAGACCACAGATGTGCGGATACGGAAGACAATGAAAATGTAGGGCAAATTGGGGAAGAACCAATGGAACCAGTAGATTTAACCCTGTATGTAGACGGGTCGAGGAGGGTAACTGATTGTGTAGCGGGGACAGGATGGGCAGCGGTAGATGGAGACGGGACGGTGGTCCGGAAAGGCAAATTGGCAGGTCACCTATCCGCACAAGTAGCAGAATTAGTAGCACTAGCAGAGGCACTAAAATATGCAGAAGGAAAACGGGTGAACATCTACACTGATAGTAGGTACGCCCATTTGGGGTGGTACATGACTATGCGGAACCCTGGAGTAGGAGAGGGTACATTACATCTGGAGGAAATACCATCCAGAATGAAGCAATAGTACGAACGTTAGTGGAGGCTGCCGAGGCGCCTACGGCAGTCTCCATAATTAAAATCAAAGCGCACCAGAAGATAACAAATAAGGAACAGCAGGGGAATGCATGGGCAGACGTGGCGGCCCGGGAGGATGAGGAAATACCCCTATGTTATAAAGAAAAGTGCCAGTGCAATAAATGTCCAATGGCCACTTACACCCCCATAGATGAGGTTAATTTATACCAGCTGCACCAAGATACCTCTGAGGAAGAGAAAAGGGGGTGGAGAGCAAAGGGGGGTAAAGAGAGTTGTACAGATGGACTGTGGCGTAACCATGGGAAGGTTATCGCCCCCAGGTGTATGCAGGAGACCCTTTTGCGACTGTACAACGGGATCGACCACGCAAGTCCCAAAGCCATGCAGGGACAGAATCTACAGGCATTTGGAGAGGCAGGGACTAATTAGGAACAGTCAGCATGGTTTTGTGAGAGGAAAATCATGTCTCACGAATTTGATTGAGTTTTTTGAAGGGGTAACCAAGAAGATAGATGAGGGCTGTGCAGTAGACGTGGTCTACATGGACTTCAGCAAAGCATTTGACAAGGTACCGCATGGTAGGTTGTTACATAAGGTTAAATCTCATGGGATCCAAGGTGAGGTAGCCAATTGGATACAAAATTGGCTTGACGACAGAAGACAGAGGGTGGTTGTCGAGGGTTGTTTTTCAAACTGGATGCCTGTGTCCAGCGGTGTGCCTCAGGGATCGGTGCTGGGTCCGCTGTTATTTGTTATTTATATTAATGATTTGGATGAGAATTTAGGAGGCATGGTTAGTAAGTTTGCAGATGACACCAAGATTGGTGGCATTGTGGACAGTGAAGAAGGTTATCTAGGATTGCAACGGGATCTTGATAAATTGGGCCAGTGGGCCGATGAATGGCAGATGGAGTTTAATTTAGATAAATGTGAGGTGATGCATTTTGGTAGATCGAATCGGGCCAGGACCTACTCCGTTAATGGTAGGGCGTTGGGGAGAGTTATAGAACAAAGAGATCTAGGAGTACAGATTCATAGCTCCTTGAAAGTGGAGTCACAGGTGGATAGGGTGGTGAAGAAGGCATTCAGCATGCTTGGTTTCATTGGTCAGAACATTGAATGCAGGAGTTGGGATGTCTTGTTGAAGTTGTACAGGGCATTGGTGAGGCCACACTTGGAGTACTGTGTACAGTTCTGGTCACCCTATTATAGAAAGGATATTATTAAACTAGAAAGAGTGCAGAAAAGATTTACTAGGATGCTACCGGGACTTGATGGTTTGACTTACAGGGAGAGGTTAGACAGACTGGGACTTTATTCCCTGGAGAGTAGGAGGTTAAGGGGTGATCTTATAGAAGTCTATAAAATAATGAGGGGCATAGATAAGGTCGATAGTCAAAATCTTTTCCCAAAGGTAGGGGAGTCTATAACGAGGGGGCACAGATTTAAGGTGAGAGGGGAGAGATACAAAAGGATCCAGAGGGGCAATTTTTTCACTCAAAGGGTGGTGAGTGTCTGGAACGAGCTGCCAGAGGCAGTAGTAGAGGCGGGTACAATTTTGTCTTTTAAAAAGCATTTGGACAGTTACATGGGGAAGATGGGTATCGAGGGATATGGGCCAAGTGCAGGCAATTGGGACTAGCTTAGTGGTATAAACTGGGCGACATGGACATGTTGGGCCGAAGGGCCTGTTTCCATGTTGTAACTTCTATGATTCTATGATTCTATGATTCTATGATAAAACGATGCTGGTGGTGGCAAGGACTGACTAATGCCATTGATAAACATTGCCACGACTGTATGGTGTGTGCGCAGTGTAACCCAGGGGGAAGCATTAAAATAAAATTGCACCATCAGCCACGACCAAAGGGACCATGGGAGAATCTACAAATTGATTTTACAGGACCATTGACACAATCAAAGGGAAAGAAATATTGCCTGGTAATCATTGATCAGTTTACCAGGTAATCATTGATCAGTTTACCAGGTAATCATTGATCAGTTTACCAGGTAATCATTGATCAGTTTACCAGGTAATCATTGATCAGTTTACCAGGTGGGTGGAAGCCTTTGCTACCCGGGATTGTTCTGCAGGGACAGTAGTGCGGATCCTGGCGGAGGAGGTCATACCTAGATGGGGGGAGTACCCTTACAAATAGATTCCGACCAGGGGACGCACTTCAAGGGCAAAATACTGAAGGATAAATGCAAACTAATGGGAATTAAACAAAAATTCCACATACCATACCATCCGCAGAGTTCAGACATGGTGGAACGCATGAACCGTACACTAAAACATGCTCTGGTTAAAGCGATACAGGAAACAGGGAAAGAATGGGCGACCGTACTTCCCTTTATCCTAATGAAGTTAAGGGCCACACCGAACCGTACCACTGGGCTAACCCCGTACGAGCTCATGACTGGAAGAGCTATGCAGCTCCCAGCTGATGTAATTATGTAATGTATGATAACGTGCAACATGAGCTTGTACCTGTAGTACTAGATTTAACCGGTACGGCCCTACCCACATGGTGTTCCAAGAAAACTCAACAATTATATCAACACCTCCTAACTCAAGTGTTAAAACAAGGCGTGACATGGAATGGAGGTGGACATCGTAAAAGAGGTAGACAAATGTGGAGACGTAAAAGGTCTGTGATAAACGATATAGCAACTGCCTTTAATACGGGTGCCTCAATTATTAACACCATTGATTTGGCAACATTAGATCAAAAGGTCAGAGATTTAGGGTCTCGCATTAAAGATATATTACAAAAAACAAATGAAAATACAGATAAGGAATTGTCTGAGGATCAAACGCTGACCATACATTTGCAAAAGATAGCTACAGTGCTAGAAACACATGCCCAAACCATTAATAAATTAATAAAAGAGGAATATAACGCATCTCAGCAGCCGACTGCTAATGACATCTGCAGTACATATAGTAACTGGATTGTGGAACAGACACAAGAGAACCTAGCCCAGATACAGGCAGGGGAAGTACCCTTATGGATAACGAATCAACAAACTGAGGGTGAACCTGACCTGTGGGCATGAGGGAGGTGGTACCTCCAACCGGCTGTTAGCAAACAAGAACATCACCCCTTGCCAATTCAGGGCAATGGTGCGGGTGTACCCCACTCAAGTGGAGTGTAAACCTGACAGAGGAGGGCTCCTAGGGTTGGTACTAGTAATACTGGTGATGGCACCCGAAACCTAGGCACGAGAGGTGTACCAAGTACAGAATATTGGGGTAGTGAAGGACGAAATGCACATATCCCATCACAATATGTTACCATATGCTGTAAAGAGTAAAGGGAATTTGGCTGGAACAAAGTTGGAGGGATGTGTTACTAGACATGCTGTCACTGTATGTCCACACAGTATTGGACACAGCCCAGAAGCACAGTGTGGGTTTAACAATACTGGTACCAATCAGGATATTAACTGTACCATGGAGGCCCTAGGGGCAGTTCTAAAACCCACTCAAGTGGCATATGCCGGAAAGGGCGAATACTGTCTTACAACTAATTTGAAAACATTTAAATATGCCAATCTAACTTGTAATATTTTAAGTCCAGAGTTCTGCTTCATTCCTGAAGTCCCGGTTCGAATTCTGAGGATATCAAAAGGGACTTAAAAGAATATCAGGACACATTTGGGTATCCGATACCCCTGTTGCCTAAATACTTGAAAGCATTGCGAATGGAGATACGCCTCTCCCAGAAGGTTTATTATAACCTACAACAGAACAATAAAAACATTAAGCATGACATTGACCAAATTAAAGTCACCACTTGGTGGGATGACCTCTGGAATTGGGGACTGAATATACAGATCCATCCTCAGATTAGATTAATTTCGTATGTATTAGTCGTAGTGCAGTTCGTTGCAATGTGCTTCTTGATTTTCATGGCATGTAATAAATGTCGTAAGCAGAGGATGAAGGGTTTGGCAAAGGCAGTAAAACAGAGCCTGGGTGAGAATGTCCCCATTGTCTCTGTGATTTCAACTAAGAACACATCTGAATGTTACCGGGAGTAGCACCCACTGGGGTAAGGTGCATGTAAAATCATAGTTTGATAGGATTATCAGATGCTCTTCCACTCTTCCACCCGGACTGGTGGCCAACACGAAGGGAACCTGGTTAAGATGAGGTACAGCATCTTGCAAATGTAAAATTCAGGGGATGCCTCGGTGCTTGCAAGAGGGCAACACTGAGCGGGGCATACCTATGGGCAACCATGGGTGACGGATAAATGGTTGGTTATCTTGGGCTTAGCCAAGGGGATACTGCAGGGATAAAATTTGGATTAAGGGATATAAAGGGCTGGGCCCCAATTCGCCGGTATAAAACGGTCTGAAAAGGTACCATTCAGACTTGTTAGGCTGGAAACAAAACACAAAGCACCATGGGATACTTGACCATGTTATCCCTTTTCAAACTAACATAGATAGGTTTAGCTGACCAAGGACATTCCAAGCTTTACTAAAGGAATGTTTCGAAGGGGTTTGTTCCTGAGAAGAGATAAGAGTACAAAGGCGTATTGATAAAACATCTGCTGATGGTCTGGGAAAGGAGTCAGTTGGTTGCATAATTCAATAGAGCTTTGCAGTCAAGCAGGCCATGTTCCTGCTGAAGATACCTCCCTATAGTGATAACAAGGGTAAGAGATAGCTCAAGAATGCGAAGTTAGAGTGAAGCCTCTGCAGCCTATAAGCTTCTCACAGGGGGTACTTGAGTTCAAAGGCCAGGCCTAGTAGCTGATTGATTAACCCCATAAACTAATGATGTATCAATATTACCATGTATACACCCTCATTAGTAATTAGTGGGTGTTGTCTAATAAACTGTATTAACTAAGTTGTATTGCCACTTTTCCTTTGAGAACGAGGTCTCCAGCTGGGGTGGCTGAGATTGGTCTCCCGTGTGCACTCGTAATAAACTATTGATCTGGGTAACACCTGAGTCTGTTAGTTCTGTTTTACCTTCCAGATTTTCCTCGCTTACAGGCTCGAAGGGCCAAATGGCCTACTCCTGCTCCTATCTCTTATGGTCTTATGGTGTAATTTGCTGCTCGAATCAGAATCATTTTAGCTTCAAAGCCACTCATCACTCATCATTTGGTCCTGCTCCTGGGAAGCTGCTGAAAGCAGATGTAAGTGACTCTCTGCTGCCCAGTGTGTGGATTTTACATTTTCTTTGAACACTTTTGTTTATTAGTTTTAAAAATATTGGGGATGGGGAAAAAAGGCTGTTTGACCGGCTGGGATGATTGGAGGTGGGAGGTCATGTGATGAAACCCCCAGGAATGTGTCCAATCAGAGTTGGTAACTGCTAGTACCACAGTGAGTGTTTTGTGCGGAGAGTTGCAGACTGCTTTTGATAGATGACTGCTGTACCTCACACTAGGGCCTATCAAGTGGCAGGGTTCCCAATAACAACCTAACATTTAATTGACCTCCATTCACAAGGTAGGGGATCAACCCTCCCGGCACCAATGCATGCATTAAAAAATTTGCTGCTGAACTCATTGAAAACAGTGCACTGACACTTCATCCCTTCAGGATTACAGACTCCCCTAGTTTTCAGACCTATTCTACTTTCCTGTGGCATTGTAAAATAAACAGAAGCTTGTTTATTGATTTTTCAAATAATAAAACCAGATGAAAGATCACCACTAACTTTGCATCAAACACATCAACACCTCTCTGTCAGCAATTTGGTTTACTTTTTAAAACATTTTTTTTGACCAATTTTTGGGCTCATCAAATTAAAGGATGTCGGTGCTGGGGAAATGGAATTTTTTTTCACTTTTAGCAGCGAGTAACAGCATTAAGAACTCCCAGATCAGGCATGGCACAGTTAGATGCAGAATAAAGCTTCCCCTCGTATCTGTCGACTGTGCCTAGAGCTTAATCTCAAAAGAGCTTCCCCTACTGTACCAATGTGAATTTTTCCATTTCCCACACCAGTGAGTGAAATTGTTAATTCATTCTTGATTGAGAGCGATTGTGTAGTCTCAGACCACACCTATTGGATTGAAATTTCCCAACTTTATTCATGGCCAAGACAGTAGAAAAAGATTTTCAAGCCAACAGTCTGAGTTAGGAACATAGGAATATAGGAACAGGAGTAGGCCATTCAGCCCCTCGTGCCTGCTCCGCCATTTGATAAGATCATGGCTGATCTGTGATCTAACTCCATATACCTGCCTTTGGCCCATATCCCTTAATACCTTTAGCTGCCAAAAAGCTATCTATCTCAGATTTAAATTTAGCAATTGAGCTAGTATCAGTTGCCGTTTGCGGAAGAGAGTTCCAAACTTCTACCACCCTTTGTGTGTAGAAATGTTTTCTAATCTCACTCCTGAAAGGTCTGGCTCTAATTTTTAGACTGTGCCCCCTACTCCTAGAATCCCCAACCAGCGGAAATAGTTTCTCTCTATCCACCCACCCTATCTGTTCCCCTTAATATCTTATAAACTTTGATCAGATCACCCCTTAACCTTCGAAACTCCAGAGAATACAACCCCAATTTGTATAATCTCTCCTCGTAACTTAAACCTTGAAGTCCAGGTATCATTCTAGTAAACCTACGCTGGACTCCCTCCAAAGCCAATATGTCCTTCTGAAGGTGCGGTGCCCAGAACTGCTCACAGTACTCCAGGTGCGGTCTAACCAGGGTTTTGTATAGCTGCAGCATAACTTCTGCCCCCTTGTACTCTAGATATAAAGGCCAGCATTCCATTAGTCTTATTGATTTTTTCTGCACCTGTTCAAGACACTTCAATGATCGATGTACCTGAACCCCCGAGTCCCTTCAGACATCCACTGTTTTTAACTTTTTCCCATTTAGAAAGTACCCTGTTCTATCCTTTTTTGATCCAAAGTGGATGACCTCACATTTGTCTACATTAAATTCCATTTGCCACAGTTTTGCCCATTCACCTAATCTATCAATATCCCTTTGTAATTTTATGTTTTCATCTACACTGCTTACAATGCCACCAATCTTTGTGTCATTGGCAAACTTAGATATGAGACTTTCTATGCCTTCATTTAAGTCGTTAATAAATATTGTGAATAATTGAGGCCCCAAAACAGATCCCTTTGGGACTCCACTAGTCACATCCTGCCAATGTGAGTACCTTCCCATTATCCCTACTCTCTCGCCTTTCGCTCAGCCAACCTCCTAACCGAGTCCATACTTTTTCCTCGAGTCCATGGGCTTCTATCTTAGCTAACAGTCTCTTATGTGGGACCTTATCAAATGCCTTCTGGAAGTCCATATAAATAACATCCATTGACATTCCCCTGCCCACTACTTTAGTCACCTCTTCAAAAAATTCAATCAGGTTTGTCAGGCACGACCTACCTTTCACAAATCCATGCTGGCTCTCTCTGATTAACTGAAAATTCTCAAGGTGTTCAGTCACCCTATCCTTAATTATAGACTCCAGCATTTTCCCCACAACAGATGTTAGGCTAACTGGTCTATAATTCCCTGGTTTCCCTTTCTCTCCTTTCTTAAAAAGCAGAGTGACATGTGCAATTTTCCAATCTAGAGGGACAGTTCCTGAATCTAGAGAACTTTGAGAGATTATAGTTAGGGCATCTGCAATGTGCTCACCTACTTCCTTTAAAACCCTGGGATGGAATCCATCTGATCCTGGGGATTTGTCACTCTTTAGTGCTATTATTTTCTTCATAACTTTTGTTTTACTTATATTAATTTTATTGATTCCCTGTCCCCGATTCAATACTAATTTTCTTGGGATTTCCGGCATGCTATCCTCTTTTTCGACTGTAAATACTGACGCAAAGTAATTGTTCAACATGTCCGCCATTTCCCCATTGTCAATGACAATATCCCCACTTTCAGTTTTTAAGGGGCCAACACTGTTCCTGACCACCCTCTTTTTCCTAATATAACTATGAAAGTTTTCTTCTTTTTTGGTTTTGATATCCCTTGCAAGTTTTTTTTCATACTCTCTTTTTGTGGCTCTTACTATCTGTCCCGGTCCTGCTCGGGTGTAACCCGTCCCGCTTGTACAGGTCCCACCTTCCCCAGAACGGGTCCCAATGTCCCAGGAATCTAAATCCCTCCCTCCTACACCATCCCTGCAGCCATGCATTCAACTGGCCAATTCTCCTGTTCCTATACTCACTAGCACGTGGCACTGGTAGTAATCCTGAGATCACTACCTTTGAGGTCTTGCTTTTCAATTTATCTCCTAACTCCTTAAATTCACCTTGCAGGACCTCATCCCTTTTTTTACCTATGTCGTTGGTACCGATATGGACCACGACTACTGGCTGTTCACCCTCCCCCTCCAGAAGGCCCTGCAGCCGCTCTGTGACATCCTTGACCCTCGCACCAGGGAGGCAACATACCATCTTGGTGTAACGTTTGCGGCCGCAGAAACGCCTATCTGTTCTCCTTACAATTTAATCCCTGCTATAGTGGATTTGAGTCAAGCTCACCAAGATGAAAGGACATTATACGATAACAGCAACACCTAGAGCCATCTTTAGCTGTACTTGATAATTTGGACAATCCTCTCGCAAAGTGAGATAAAAGCTGGCATTTGAACTCATTAAAATCATTAATAAATTGAAAAATTAATGTTTGACTCCAGTCAGACCTGGGGTTAGTGAAAGCTTTTTAAAAATTATTTCTCAGTATATGGACAATAGTGACAGGGTCATGTCTATTGCCCGTCTCTAGTTGCTCTGAGAAGGTGGTGGAAGTGGCAGATTTTCTTATTGAGTAGCGATTGATTTAACAACTGACTGGATTGCTCGGCCATTTCATAAGGAATTAAGAGTCAACCATGTAGCATGGGATGGGAGTCACATGTAAGTGAGACCAGATAGGATTGGTTGGTTCCCTCCCTGAAAGAGATTCGTGAGCCAGTTGGATTTTTAGAACAATGCGGTAGATTTCATGGCCAATTTTTAAAATTTATTGTCACAATTTATCATGGTGGCATTTGAACTCATGGCCCCGATATTACCAGGGAGGCAGGATGGCAGCGGGGGGGGAGGGGGGGCGACTGGGTGCGTGGGTAACCCGCCCAGTGAAATCGGTCCGTTCCCCACGCGATCGCGGGTAAATTGAAGGCACTTACCGTGGCTTCCGGGTTTCCCGTTGTCAACCTGCCCAGCGGGCGGACTGCACATCGGCATCACAGGCTGTCAGCTGGAGGAGTCCTATTTAAAGGGGCAGTCCTCCAATGCTGCTCCTGGAGCAACCAACCAAAAGTACAGCATGGAGCAGACCAGGGGAAAGGCTGCTCCCAGATTTAACGATGCCTCACTCCAGGTCCTACTGGATGGGATGAGGAGGAGGAGGAGGAGGGAGATTTTCTACCCAGAGGACAGGAGGAAGTGGCCTGCCTCTGCCACGAAGAAAGCCTGGCTCGAGGTGGCAGAGGAGGTCAGCAGCAGCAGCAACATCTCCCGCACCTGGATGCAGTGCAGGAAGCGCTTCAGTGACCTAACTAGGTCAGCAAAAGTGAGTACACTTCCTCATTCCCCTACACTCCGTCTTCCACATCACCGCCCCCACCCCACAACTCCTTCTGCACTGCCAACACTCCTCTATCACATCACTACTCACACCCATTCAAACCTCATCCTCCACTTACCTGCACTTACTCACCTCCCCAGTACTCATCCCACCACTACCACTCAACCCAATCCTCATACAATCTCATGGCTCTGACTCATACTCACCATCTGATGCATCTCTTTCACGGTCAGCCGCATCCAAACCAATGCATTCAGCGGTTGGCTACATCACCATCACTCACTCACGCCTCTCTACTTTCTCCCCTTATAGGAGAAGAGAGCCCAGAATGCACGGGAGAGGGCGAAGACCAGAGGGGGGCCGCACCATCAGGTCGTTCTCATGGACAAGGAGCAGGAGGCTCTTGAAGTGAGCCGCACCCTCGAGTGCCTGTCCGTGGGGAACGCCGAGACTGCCACCCGACAAACGGCTGGTGACAGAACTTTAACATTCAGCACTCACAATAGCAAATGATGTTAACATGCCTTGCCACCTTCAGCACCTCAACATCTGTCAGCATGCTTAATATTGCCTTCTGTTCTCCTACAGGGCCTTCTGCGATTGCTGTGATGGTGGAGGGCGATTCCTCACAGGACCTGCCAGCTTCTGAGGGTGCACCGTCACATCTGAGCGAGCCATCCACCAGCGCAGATACACACACCTCGGTGGGTCCCCGTCCTCAGTTAGTTGGGGTCGCACATGGTGAGTCACCACACACGTGCCACGAGCAGACACTGGTGGCAGGGGCAGCTGTGGAGAGTCCGCTCCGGTGGGAGCACTCCTCTCCATGCTCTGCTCGGCTGGACACAGATGCTGAACCCTGGGGGCCATCCTTTAAAAGGAGAACGATTGAGGGGCAGCAGCACATTTGTGAGGTGCTGGATCAGGTGCCACATGCACTCTCCACAATAGTACAGAGGATGGAGGAGTCCAACTCCTGCATGAGTGGAATGGTGGCACAGGTACAGGACGGAATCTCTGAGATACTGTCACAGGGACGTGAGGGCACCTCTGAGATAGTGTCGCGGGTAAGTGCAGGTATGTCTGAGATGGAGGGAAGGCTAGCCTCCATCGAGCTTCAAGCATGGTTCACCAATGAGTCCAGTGAGGCCCTGACAACGGCCCTTCGGATTCAGGGTGAGCAACTTTCCGCTGCCTTAAACAGGCAGGCAGATATACTAGCACTGGCCTTACAAGGCCTCACACATGTCCTCCAAACTGTCGTCCAGCAGGGTGGTAGGAGTGATGTGGGCCTGGCCCAGGAGAGGGACGGTGCGTGGAAGAGGGGCAGGATGTTGGACTCCCGGAGGATGAAGGAATTGTGGCAGCTGCCAGGGAATCTGGCGCACACGTGAAGGAATCTCTTGCAGTGGTCACACATGAGCTGAGTATTGATGGAGTGATAGCCTTTCCTGTTGATGAACAGTCCTGGCTCGTGTGGAGGTGCTCGTATTGCTATATGGGTGCAATCGATTACACCCTGCACCCGTGGGAAGCCAGACACAGCGTGAAATCCCACTGCCCTCTCCGTCTGGCTGAGGTCGTCCATGGGGAAGTTGATATAGTGCGAGGCCCTGCGAAACAAGCCGTCGGTGACCTGCCTTATGCACTTGTGTGCAGACGACTGAGAGACTCCAGCGATGTCCCCGGTGGCACCCTGGAATGAACTGGAGGCGAAGAAGTTGAGGGCAGTGGTGACTTTGACAGCAACAGGTAAGAAGATGCTGCTCGGCCCAGCCAGGGGCAGCTCGGCATGAAGGAGGCTGCAGATGTCCGCGACTAGCTGGCGACTGACTCTGAGCCTCCGTATGCACTGCTCCTCAGAGAGGTCCAGGAAGCTGAGCCTCGGTCTGTAGATCCTGTGGCGAGGGTAGTGCCTCCTGCGATGCATCTCTCTCTGTTGTTATCCTCCGTGCTCTTGTACAGGTGCCTGTGGCACAGCACTGTGTTGTGGAGCTCCACGTGGCGGAGGTGGACGGTGTGCCTGGCGAGGATGGTGATGTTGCTCGTCCTCGGATGAAGTGATGAATGCAGCCATGGCACCCCCATCCTGACAGTGTGAGTTTGAGGGGGTCCGCAAAGTAGGTAAATGTGTTTGCACAGCAGAGTTTAGGGTATAAATTAATAATTTTTAGTGGAAAGACAAAGGTGTTGCAGCCAAAACTTTGTCTGAAACGCAGAAAAATGCGAAGTGATACATACTAAATGAATACTTCGCATCTGTCTTTACCAAGGAAGAAAATGCTGCCAGAATCTCAGTAAAGGAAAATGTAGTTGAGATATTGGATGGGCTAATAATTGATAAAGAGGAGGTACTAGAAAGGCTAGCTGTATTTAAAGTAGATAAGTCACCCGGTCCGGATGGGATGCATCCTAGGTTGCTGAGGGAAGTAAGGGCGGAAATTGTAGCGGTACAGGCCATAATCTTCCAATCGTCCTTAGATACGGGGGTGGTGCCAGAGGACTGGAGAATTGAAAATATTACACTCTTGTTCAAAAAAGGGTGTAAGGATAAACCCAGCAACTATAGGCCAGTCTGTTTAACCTCAGTGGTGGGGAAACTTTCAGAAACGATAATCCGGGACAGAATTAGCAGTCATTTGAACAAGTGTGGATTGATTCGGGAAAGCCAGCATGGATTTGTTAAAGGCAAATCGTGTTTAACTAAATTGATAGAGTTCTTTGATGAGGTAATAGAGAGGGTCGATGAGGGCAATACAGTTGATGTGGTGTATATGGACTTTCAAAAGGCATTTGATAAAGTGCCGCATAACAGGCTTGTCAGCAAGATTAAAGCCCATGGAATAAAGGGGGCAGTAGCAGCATGGATACAAAATTGGCTAAGTAACAGGAAGCAGAGAATAGTGGTGAATGGTTGTTTTTTGGATTGGAGGGAGGTGTTCCCCTGGGGTCAGTACTGGGACCACTGCTTTTCTTGATATATATTAATGACTTGGACTTGGGTGTACAGGGCACAATTTCCAAATTTGCAGATGACACAAAACTTGGAAGTGCAGTGAACAGTGAGGAGGATAGTGATAGACTTCAAGAGGACATAGACAGGCTGGTGAAATGGGCAGACACGTGGCAGATGAAATTTAACGCAGAAAAATGCGAAGTAATACATTTCGGCAGGGAGAACGAGGGGAGGCAATATAAACTAGAGGGCACAATTCTAAAAGGGGTACAGGAACAGAGAGATCTGGGGGTATATGTGCTCAAATCATTGAAAGTGGCAGGGCAGGTTGAGAAAGCGGTTAAAAAAGGATACAGGATACTGGGCTTTACAAATAGAGGCATAGTGTACAAAAGCAAGGAAGTCATGATGAATTTTTATAAAACACTGATTCGACCACAATAAGTGTGTTGTGTCCAGTTCTGGGCACTGCACTTTAGGAAAGATGTAAAGGCCTTTGAGAGGGTGCAGAAAAGATTTACAAGAGTGATTCCAGGGATGAGGGACTTTAGATACATGGATAGACTGGAGAAGCTGGGATTGTTCTCCTTGGAACAGAGAAGGTGGAGAGGAGATTTGATAGAGGTATTTAAAATCATGAAGGGTCCAGACAGAATAGATCGAGAGAAACTGTCCCCATTGGCGGAAGGGTCAAGAACCAGAGGACATAGATTTAAGGTGATTGGCAAAAGAACCAAAGGCGACATGAGGAAAAACTTTTTCATGCAGCGAATGATTAGGATCTGGAATGCACTGCCTGAGGGTGTGGTGGAGGCAGGTTCAACCCTGGCTTTTGAAGGGGAACTGAATAAGTACTTGAAAGGAAAAAATTTGCAGAGTTAAGGGGTAAGTGGGAGGAGAGGACTAGATGGAGAGCTCTTGCATAGAGCACTCCATAGAGTAATTTCTTAACAGCTAAACATAGACCTGAGGAACCTGTAGGTGTGTTGTGCCGGGAGTAGTTCGATGATTGAGATTGTTGGACTGAGGTGTCAGTAATGTGACGTTCGGGGCGGGGCAGAGGATAAGGCTGTGGGTCCTTACAAAGCTCGCTGCTCTGGGGAAACTCACAGAGAGAAGATCGAGAGCACGGAACAAACATCATTTCTCAGACAGCAAAGATGGACAAGAGGTTCCCGCTGCACGTTCGAATTATTGGATACATGCAACATAAGAAACAAAAGGTGACATTTTATAGCTGTTTAAAACTAGATGTAATAGTAATATTGTAACTTTTTCCTGTATTATATTATTCAAGCATCAAATGCAACACTTTATCCCCGTGCTATTTCACATGTTCGTTTTTCCTTTGATTCTACCCATTTAATGTTGATATAACTTTTCCATTTTTTAATGACAGACCTTCCTTGCATCAGTTCTATGGTCGGATCAAAATGATGTTATTGTGTACAGGACGTTTGAAGAGTTTAAGAAACTCCATGTAAGTAGATTTAAAACCTGATACCTTTTAATCGACATTATTTCCATTGTGTAAAGTGTGATTTTTATATAATTGTTATTTGAATAACAGAGAGCTATTGTGAAGAAATTCCCGCTGGAAGCCGGATGCATTAAAAAGTCTGATCGAATTCTACCAAAATTCGAAGGTAAGAGGAATGCAATTTTTTAAAAAATCCATCAGCACCTTAAAAATAAGACACCAAACATTCAACCGCAGTTTACAACAATCCTTACTGGAAGACAAGGTCATTTTTTGATTTGTTGCCCTATATTAACAAAATGAAAAATTGATCAAACTTCATGAGGAAACAAACCGAATGTTACCTTGAGATATTCCACACCTGGAACAATAACGTGAACTTCTGTAATAATCACTATGAAAATACATTGCCTATTAAGGAAGATTACACTTTAAAAGCCCATGTTCCTGTTATGAAATATTCTGTTCTGTTTACCTTGTAGATATTTCTAGGAAGGAGAGGAGACAGACCCGAGTGAGTAAATCAGTCTTGAGAATTCGAATGCTGGAGAAATACTGCAACCATTTATTGAGTACTAGCGCTAAGATCTCCAAGGACCAAGCTGTTTCCCAGTTCTTCCTGCTCACCAACAAGGACCTGCCGCCTTCTTTCCCCTCAGACAGGTAAGCACAAGGAAACGGTGAGATCAGCTCAGTCTTCCCAAAGTGTTACTACGAAGCAAACTACTGCATTGTTAAATTCCACCCTGCTTGACCGTCTTCAGTCAGATCGGATCAAAACTTTAATTTCCTACGGATGATTCAGTCTTGTTCAAAGCTGAATGTTTTCTCCCCTTTTTTTTCTCTAGTATTATTATCATGCCTTCCACAGTTGAGCAGAAAGAAGATACTTGGAGGCGAACAAGCAGAACCAATGCCCAGTCCATCACACAACCTGTTGCTTCAGAGAATTACACGTGCATAGCACCTTATGAGACAAAAGATACCAAGAACAAGCCGTTCAGGGTGGAGAAGGATGAAATTGTTGATGTTGTTACCAAGAATTCATCAGGTACATTTTTGGCACTAACTCAACCTTCGTTTTGATAAAACGCATGAGGACACACCACAGGGGCAGATAGTAAATCCCTTATTTCATTTTAAGGGCCTTTGAGTTCCAAATTGCTATGTCCAGAGGACTGTCAGCTATTGACAAATTAAGAAATTACATTTATATAGTAGATTTAAAATTGATTTTCTACAAAACTTCCCATGAATCCAACAATTTGTTATAAAATATTGCTGCTCTATAAATATATATGCATATGTAAAAAGTGATCCATTGTGTTCTGTGCTGCAGTGGGACACAGAGAGCTGATAAAATGTGGCACATCAGCTCACTGGTTTAATTAAATTGAGAGCTCCAATTACAGCATAAACCCCAACTGATTATATTAGGTAGATCCTGCTAACTGTTCCTCTGTGAGTTTTGAACTCTTCAAATGCATAAAATGGTATTATGTTGACATCATTTTGTAGTTCATTTATAAAAGTTTGATGTAAACCACTTTGTAAAATTGAATTTTTTAAAAGCAGATAATAGGTTTAACAGGAATACAGGTTTGATGTGAGTATTCAGATTAAAATTCCTTACTTTAATGGTCATGATACCTGTCTCTTATAGGATGGTGGCTTGTGGAGAATGATGAGAAACAATTAGCCTGGTTTCCAGCTCCCTATCTCAAAACGTGCCTTAACTCTGCCCCATCTGGAGCATCAAATATCAATAATGAAACAGACGGTAAGTTCAGGAGTCCGTCTAAGCAGCACTTCCAGCATTTTATATTAAAGCTGCAATGTTCCATAGAAACTACATTTTAAAAATTCTGATAGCATGAAAATTCACTCTATTGTTCTGCTGTGGTAAAATTCAGAATAAATTCATCAATAATAAAATGCTGCATAATCAGCATTCATTTTCAACCTCTGCAATATAATGTCCAAAACTCATTGATAACTTTATATTAATTTAACACTTGATAACCTCTTATTGTTTTTACATGTTTTAAAAATGAATTTATTGTGTTCTTGTTTAAAGTACTTGGACAGCTTGTTGTTCCACACTTTGTTAACCCAGATACTTTAACTATCCAGCTCAATCTTGACCATGTCTTCTGTCCTTTTCATGATTTGAGGACTGTAGAAGCCTGTGCTCTGCTAAATTCCAGCACTACATTTCAATGGTGTATCGAACTAGAAACAAAATGCAAGATTGGGAAACATTTGCTGGAAACAAATTCTTTTTGCCCTTAAGGGATTAATTCAACCACATTAATTTCTGAGAAACACACAGCAACACCTGTCACACTCTAACAAAAGGTCTAACATTGCCAAATCTGAATGTATTTTTTCTCAATTCACCTAATATATGATAAGCGAAATCCAATTAAGATCACCTACTTTTTCTAAATCTTATTCATAGTGGAGTTCCTTTATGCGGTAGATTTCCAATAATTATTTAGCAATGTTAAATATTGATTTTTAAAATGACTTTGACCTTTTGTCCTTTGTAAATTTAGAGTGCCAATATTATGCTGTTAAAAGCTATGAAGCGACAGATGGAGATGAACTGTCCATGCACGTAGGTGTCATTGTCAAAGTCTTGAAGAAATCCAGTGATGGATGGTGGCTTATCAGGTTTGTCCTATTTTGTTGTTCATTAATTGTTCCTTAATCAATAGTGTCAAATAACAAGTGGTATGACATCTGCAAGTCACATGCTCCAATTGCACCTCATTAACATTTTGTTTAAAAATTGGATTCCGTATGTAGTAAAAATCTTTGATTTAAATTTGTTACACAATAGAATTGCTTTATGATTGAATGTTATTTACTATTTCAAAATTCCATCACAAGGGGAACTTGATTATATCAAAAACAAGCTAAATAAGAAACTGCACCAGGGCTTCAAAGCTTTTTCAATTTTGAGAGAATTTAACTTCAACAAAATTAATTCTAAATACACTGGATTTAGTATCAGAAATGTACCAGGAATTAACTCTACTATTGTGCTTTTTGAAAACTGCAAAGTAACTTGAAAACTGACTTAAGTAATATTGTTGACCAATAGGTATGATGGACAATCTGGCTACGTCCCATCTGTTTATCTCCAGCCATACAACAACCCTCATTCAAAATTTCAGATTCTCACCAATGCAGACAGATATACCTCCACCCCGAATCTCATCACGGCTGCTAGTAGCCCACGTACTCAGTCAAATAATGTACAGCTGAACTCGCATAGATATGAAGCCAAAAATTATCTCTCACCCACAGATATCCTGGGTGCCAATAATGGACTGAATAAACAAAAATCAAGGTCTACCAACTGCTTGACTGACAAAACCATAGATGAAGACCAGTTGAGCCTTCCCAATTCAGATGTGTCAGAAAGCAGATCAGAAAGCTTGAGTGATGACATTAGCTTGTCCACTGTAAGTTCAGGCAAGTCAGGTTTATCTGAGGACATCAGCTTAACAGATAGTTACAATATTAGTCGAGGCTCTGATGATGTATCAGAACAGGTTGAGAAGAACCAAATGGTGGCTTCTCAAAGCAAGACCAAAAATCTTATTGATTCTGGTGTGGAAGGGGTAGGCTTGAAACACAGCCCTGAACCTTCAGCAAGTGGGAGCAGTCCTGTTACAAATCTGATACCCAAAATTCCTCCAAGGCCACAGCGTCAAGAAATATTATCGAGATGTACAACCCTCACCAAGAACATGGTTCTGAGATACCAAAATGATTTTGACTTTATAGATTCTGAAAGAAAATCTGAGGTCACACAACCAAAATATCAGTGAGAAAGTTTTTTTTAACTCAAACAATATTTAATTTTGTAAAGGTATGCAGAAGCTGCAATTTTGGTAGCCAAAGTTGCCACAATCATATTAGCTTGAACATTTGCTCTGCTAAATTGTACTCAATTCATACTCAGCAGGGTTAATTTTTTAATCCTTAAGAGTCACAAAGGAAAAAAGCTTACCAATTAATACATTGTCTGGCAAAATTCTTCAATTTGACTGCAATTCTTTCTTGATCAATGGCAAGTAAACCTACACGCTCGTATAATTTCATAATGAGTGTTGTGTAGAATCATGTAACTCTAGAAAGGAACACAGTGTAATGAACAGAGGAATGATAATTATCAGTTCATGTATCATATCATAAAGACTGAATAAAAATCAATATTAATTATATTTTATTGACAAAATAATCCAATGTACACTCATTTTAAAATGTATTAGATTAATTCCAATTTAGGGACATTGTGATCTGAAGTTTGTTTGGCATAATATTCAAGGGATATATTGTAGTGTTCTTAAATGAGATTTTAAAATGAAGACAAGAATTGTTTTAAGAGTTTTCAGTAGCTGGATTGTTTTCTTATTACACCTGTTAGTACTACCGGTCGCCTATACAGGGCCCCACACCAAAGGACATTCTCATGGTCTGTCCGTACACCAGGCCCACACCAACATGATTGACTCTTAGCTGCCCTCTGAAGTGGCCTAGCAAGCCACTCAGCTGTATCAAAACCGCTACAATGCAGTTCAAGAAGAAGGCCCACCACCACCTTCTCAGGGCAAGTAGCGATAGGCAATAAATGGCGGCCTTGCCAGTGATGCTCACATCCCGAGAATCAATCTTTAAAAAAAATTGTTAATAGAGGATAATGAACAGAAAATGTGAGAAAACTTTTGCAATATTACTGCATACTGTTAGTGTAAAGATATCAAGAGGGGTGACTAAATCTATCTGGTATAACTGCTGCACCACTACACTGCGCCACAGTTGAGAAAAAAATCAAAAGTAAAAATTATAATTGAGCAATCAGCTGTTGCATTAAAATTTGAAGATGCTGTATTTTCCATATCGGAAAAAAAATGCTGTTCTATTGTTTATCACCAACTTATATTAAGAGATGTAACTAGGTGTTTCCACTGTATGGCATGGAGGAATAATTACAATAGATTTGTGCCTCTCTATGAATCATGTCCCTTGCTTTTAGGTTACAACTGGTTTTTTAGTTCAGCTATATTCGCTGTATATTTTCCTTGTAAACATTTTAAAAAGATTCTGTACTTCTGTGTTATTCAAAAATGCAATAAAATTTAAGAAGTATGTGGTGTTTTTAATATTCATCATTTATATTCTGCATAAGAACATAAGAAATAGGAGCAGGAGTAGGCCATACGGCCCCTCGAGCCTGCTCCGCCATTCAATCAGACCATGGCTGAACTTGAACCTCAACACCACTTTCCTGCCTGATCCCCATATCCCTTGATTTCCCTAGAGTCCAAAAACCTGTCTATCTCAGCCTTGAATACACTCAACGACTCAGCATCCACAGCCCTCTGGGGTAGAGAATTCCAAAGATTCACAACTCTCTGAGTGAAGAAATTCCTCCTCATCTCCGTCTTAAATGGCCGACCCCTTATCCTGCGACTATGCCCTCTGGTTCTAGATTCTCCAGCCAGGGGAAACAACCTCTCAGCCTTTACCCTGTCAAGCCCTCTCATAATCTTATATGTTTCAATGAGATCCCATCTCATTCTTCTAAACTCCAGAGAGTATAGGCTCATTCTACTCAATCTCTCCTTATAGGACAACCCTCTCATCCCAGGAATTAATCTAGTGAACCTTCATTGCACCGCTTCTAAGGCAAGTATATCCTTCCTTAGATAAGGAGACCAAAGCTATACACAGTACTCCAGGTGAGGTCTCACCAAAGCCCTGTACAATTGTAGTAAGACATCCTTACTTTTGTACTCCAACCCACTTGCAATAAAGATCAACTTGCCATTTGCCTTCCTAATTGCTTGCTGTACTTGCATGCTAACTTTTTGTGTTTCTTGAACCAGGACATCCAAGTCTCTCTGGACACCAACATTTAATAGTTGCTCACCATTTAAAAAATATTCTGTTTTTCCATTCTTCCTACCAAAGTGAATAACCTCACATTTCCCCACATTATACTCCATCTGCCACCTTCTTGCCCACTCACTTAACCTGTCACTATCCCTTTGCAGACTTTGTGTCCTCCCCACAGCTTACTTTCCCACCTAGCTTTGTATCATCAGCAAATTTGGATACATTACACTCGGTCCCTTCATCCAAGTCATTAATATAGATTGTAAATAGCTGAGGCCCAAGCACTGATCCTTGCGGTCCCCCACTAGTTACAGCCTGCCAACCCGAAAATGACCCGTTTATTCCTACTCTCTGTTTTCTGTTTGTTAACCAATCCTCTGTCCATGCTAATATGTTACCCCCAACCCCATGAGCCCTTATCTTGCGTAACAACATTTTATGTGGCACCTTATCGAATGCCTTTTGAAAATCCAAATATACTACATCCATTGGTTCCACTTTATCTACCCTGCTAGTTACATCTTCAAAAACTCTAATAAATTTGTCAAACACAATTTCCCTTTCATAAAACCATGTTGACTCTGCCTAATCATATTATGATGTTCTAAGTGCCCTGTCGCCATTTTCTTAATAATGGATTCCAGCATTTTCCCAACGACTGATGTCAGGCCAACTGGCCTGTAGTTCCCTGTTTTCTCTCTCTCTCCTTTCTTGAATACCGGGGTTACATTTGGTACTTTCCAATCCACTGGGACCATTCTAGAATCTAGGGAATTTTGGAACATCACAACCAATGCATCCACTATCTCTGCAGCCACCTGTTTTAGAACCCTTGGATGTAGGCCATCAGGTCCAGGGGATTTATTGGCTTTTAGTCCCATTAGTTTCTCCAGTACTTTTTCGCTACTGATATTAATTACTTCAAGTTCCTCACTCTCATTTGCCCCTGATTCCCCAGTATTTTTGATATGCTTTTTGTGTCTTCTACTGTGAAGACAGATACAAAAGATTTGTTTAACGCATTTGCCATTTCCTGATTCATAGAATCATAGAATCATAGAAGTTACAACATGGAAACAGGCCCTTCGGCCCAACATGTCCATGTCGCCCAGTTTATACCACTAAGCTAGTCCCAATTGCCTGCACTTGGCCCATATCCCTCGATACCCATCTTCCCCATGTAACTGTCCAAATGCTTTTTAAAAGACAAAATTGTACCCGCCTCTACTACTGCCTCTGGCAGCTCGTTCCAGACACTCACCACCCTTTGAGTGAAAAAATTGCCCCTCTGGATCCTTTTGTATCTCTCCCCTCTCACCTTAAATCTGTGCCCCCTCGTTATAGACTCCCCTACCTTTGGGAAAAGATTTTGACTATCGACCTTATCTATGCCCCTCATTATTTTATAGACTTCTATAAGATCACCCCTTAACCTCCTACTCTCCAGGGAATAAAGTCCCAGTCTGTCTAACCTCTCCCTGTAAGTCAAACCATCAAGTCCCGGTAGCATCCTAGTAAATCTTTTCTGCACTCTTTCTAGTTTAATAATATCCTTTCTATAATAGGGTGACCAGAACTGTACACAGTACTCCAAGTGTGGCCTCACCAATGCCCTGTACAACTTCAACAAGACATCCCAACTCCTGCATTCAATGTTCTGACCAATGAAACCAAGCATGCTGAATGCCTTCTTCACCACCCTATCCACCTGTGACTCCACTTTCAAGGAGCTATGAATCTGTACTCCTAGATCTCTTTGTTCTATAACTCTCCCCAACGCCCTACCATTAACGGAGTAGGTCCTGGCCCGATTCGATCTACCAAAATGCATCACCTCACATTTGTCTAAATTAAACTCCATCTGCCATTCATCGGCCCACTGGCCCAATTTATCAAGATCCCGTTGCAATCCTAGATAACCTTCTTCACTGTCCACAATGCCACCAATCTTGGTGTCATCTGCAAACTTACTAACCATGCCTCCTAAATTCTCATCCAAATCATTAATATAAATAACAAATAACAGCGGACCCAGCACCGATCCCTGAGGCACACCGCTGGACACAGGCATCCAGTTTGAAAAACAACCCTCGACAACCACCCTCTGTCTTCTGTCGTCAAGCCAATTTTGTATCCAATTGGCTACCTCACCTTGGATCCCATGAGATTTAACCTTATGTAACAACCTACCATGCGGTACCTTGTCAAATGCTTTGCTGAAGTCCATGTAGACCACATCTACTGCACAGCCCTCATCTATCTTCTTGGTTACCCCTTCAAAAAACTCAATCAAATTCGTGAGACATGATTTTCCTCTCACAAAACCATGCTGACTGTTCCTAATTAGTCCCTGCCTCTCCAAATGCCTGTAGATCCTGTCCCTCAGAATACCCTCTAACAACTTACCCACTACAGATGTCAGGCTCACTGGTCTGTAGTTCCCAGGCTTTTCCCTGCCGCCCTTCTTAAACAAAGGCACAACATTTGCAACCCTCCAATCTTCAGGCACCTCACCTGTAGCGGTGGATGATTCAAATATCTCTGCTAGGGGACCCGCAATTTCCTCCCTAACCTCCCATAACGTCCTGGGATACATTTCATCAGGTCCCGGAGATTTATCTACCTTGATGCGCGTTAAGACTTCCAGCACCTCCCTCTCTGTAATATGTACACTCCTCAAGACATCACTATTTATTTCCCCAAGTTCCCTAACATCCATGCCTTTCTCAACCGTAAATACCGATGTGAAATATTCATTCAGGATCTCACCCATCTCTTGTGGTTCCGCACTTAGATGACCTTGTTGATCCTTAAGAGGCCCTACTCTCTCCCTAGTTACCCTTTTGCCCATTATAATTTCTCCTGTCTCAGCCTCTAGGGGACCAACATTTACTTTTGCTACTCTCTTCCTTTTTATATACTTGTAGAAGCTCCTAGAATCCATTTTTATATTTCTTGCTAGTTTACTTTCATATTCTATAATCTCCCTTTTGATCAATTTTTTGGTTGTCCTTTGCTGGTTTCTAAAACTCTCCCAATCCTCAGGCTTATTACACTTTTTGGCAACATTATAGACCTCTTCTTTTAATCTAATATTATCCTTAACTTCTTTATTAGCCACGGATGGATCACTTTTCCCATGGAGTTTTTATTTCTCAATGGAATGTCTATTTATTGAGAATATTGAAATATTTCTTTAAATGTTTGCCATTGCTTTTCAACCGTCCCAATCTACCTTAGCCAACTCGCCCCTCATACCTACATAATTGGCTTTATTTAAGTTTAAGACTCTAGTTTTGGACTTAAGTACATCTCTCTCAAACGCAATGTGAAATTCTATCATATTATGATCACTCTTCCCCAGAGGATCCTTTATTGTGAGATTATTAATTAACCCGGTCTCTTTACACAATACAAGGTCTAAAATAGCCTGTTCCCTGATTGGTTCCATCATATATTGCTCTAGGAAACCATCTCAAATGCATTTCATGAACTCGTCCTTTAAACTACCTTTGCCAATTTGATTTGTCCAGTCTATATGGAGATTAAAGTCACCCATGATTACTGCATTACCTTTGTTACAAGCTCCTATTATTTCATGATTAATACTCTGTCCAACAGTATTGCTACTGATGGGGGGCCTGTAAACCAGTGTTTTCTGCCCCATGTTATTTCTTATCTCCACACATACTGATTCTACTTCCTGATCTTCAAAGCCAAGATCCTTTCTCACCACAGTCCTTATGTCATCCTTTATTATTAGTGCTACACCCTCCTTTTCCATTCTGTCTGTCTTTTCTAAACGTCATGTATCCTGGAATATTTAGTTCCCAATCTTGGTCACTTTGCAGCCATGTAGAACCATAGAACCATAGAAAAGATACAGCACAGAAGGGGGCCATTCGGCCCATCGTGTTCGTGCCGGCTCGAAGAACAACCAGGTGCCCATTCTAATCCCACCTTCCAGCACCTGGTCCATAGCCCTGCAGCTTACAGCACGTTAGGTGCAGGTCCAGGTACTTTTTAAAAGAGTTGAGGGTCCCTGCCTCTACCACCAATTCGGGCAGCGAATTCCATACACCCACCACCCTCTGGATAAAAAAGTTTTTCCTCATGTCCCCTCTAATCCTTCCGCCAATCAGCTTAAATCTATGTCCTCTAGTTCTTGAACTCTCCGCTAGGGGAAGCTGCAAATTATCCCCCTCTTTAAGCCAGGTTTCCGTTATAGCAATGATATCATGCTGCCATGTGTCTATCTGTGCCCTTAGCTCATCTGCTTTGTTTGTAATACTCCTTGCATTGAAGTATATACCCTGTAACCCCGTCAAATTCCTGTGCTGAACACTATTTAACCTTTGCTTAATTTACCTTTCTGCGTCACTAACTACATCATAACTACTTTTCTACTTCCCGTTTCCCGGTCTGAATTTGTCCTTTCTGTACCTGCCCTTTGGTCCCCATCCCCCTGCCATGCTAGTTTAAACCCTCCCCAACAGAACTAGCAAATGCCCCCGCGAGGATATTGGTCCCGGTTTCTGCTTGGGTGCAACCTGTCCAGCTTGTACAGATCCTGCCTTTCCCAGAATCAGTCCCAATTTAAACCGTTCCCTCCGACACAATCTCTCAAGTCATGCATTCATCTGGCCTATTCTCCTATTTCTGCTCTCGGTAGCACGTGGCACTGGGAGTAATCCTGAGATTACTACCTTAGAGGTCCTGCTTTTTAATTTATTTCCTAACTCCCTATATTCTGCTTGCAGGACCTCATCCCTTTGGATATGGACCACGACCTCTGGCTGTTCACCCTCCCCCTTCAGAATGTCCTGTAGCCGTTAAGTGACGTCCTTGACCCTAGCACCAGGGAGGCAACATATCATCCTGGAGTCACGTCTGCGGACGCAGAAACGCCTATTTGTTCCCCTTACGATGTCTCTATAATGGCTATTAGATCAAACCCAGTTATCTCTATTTGTGCAATTAATTCATCTATCTTGTTATGAATGCTCCATGCATTCAGATAAAGAGTCTTTAATTTTGACTTTTTACCATTTTTTCCTGCTTTGACCTTGCTTGTTGATGCTCTACTATTGATAAACTCGTTGGGCGCTAAATTGGGCCGTGTAGTGCCTGTTGTTTCCAGCTTACGTGCGCCGGACGCCATCTTGGTGTAGGAGTTAGCGCAGGCGCAAATACCGAACACTGGAATCATGTAAAGTAGGGAGAAAATGTGCGCAATCAGTGTGCAACGCTGATTTAAAGTGATAGACACCATTTTGAACCTTAACGCTCAACTTAACGCACAGTCTTAACCCCAACCATCTGAACGTGTCTTACAGTGCCTGAAGGACCCCCCACCAGCGCTATTTAAAGGAGCTATTCAGGTTAGTTGCTGGATTATTGCTTCTGGCTGCTGGTGGAGCAGGAAGTGTTTTTTGAAGCTCCCTATTCTTATTCAGAGTTCCTGCACTACATTTGAGAGTGGTTTGACAGGTATTGCCTTACGGGTTGGAAAGTTACAACCCTGGTTGAACAACATTCCTGCCAACCATGGGCGGTCTGCTAGGGCTCCCGCTGGGCATTGAGCACGACTGGGAGCATGCAAAGAGGCCATGCCCAGCAGGTCAGGCTGTGAGGAGACGGAGGACAAGTAGGCGCAGGGCACTGAGCAAGAGGCCCTCCAATGAGGGCCGTCTGGGACCAATTCTCTTACCTCAACATGACCAAGGAGGATTGCATCCGACGCCTGAGGTTCACCAAGGAAGCCGTGACCGAGATCTGTCAACTGGTGCAGCCTCAACTGCAGCCTCGGAGCAGGGCGAGGACAGCATTACCTGTGGCTGTGAATGTCACTGTGGTGCTGAATTTCTACGGCTCAGGAGCATTTCAGGCCTCTGCTGGCTACATGTGCAACATCTCACAGTATGCAGTGCAGTGCTACATAACGTAGGTCGCAGACGCACTGTACCAGATAAGGAATCGGTTCATCACCTTCTCTCTCCACAGAGACAAGCAGAAAGCGCGAGAACGGGGGTTCACCCGCATTGCTGGTTTCCCCATGGTGCAGGGTGCCATTGACTGTACACGAATTGCCCTGCGTGCCCCGCACATCAACTCGGCCGTGTTCATCAACCGAAAGGGCTTCCATTCCCTCAACGTGCAGCTGGTGTGTGACCAGACGCATCGAATCATGGAGGTCGATGCCCGCTACCCTGGGAGCAGTCACGATGCCTTCGTCATGCGGCAGTCCAACGTGCCAGCTATCTTTCACCCGACTCGGCAAGTCAAAGGCTGGCTACTGGGCGACAAGGACTATCCCCTCACTCCATGGCTCATGACTCTGGTCAGGAACCCACGCACACATGTACAGCAGGCCTGTAATGAAAGCCATGCTGCCACACACAACATCGTGGAGCACACCATAGGCCTCCTCAAACAACCCTTCTGCTCCCTGGACCGGTCTGGAGGAGCCCTGCAGGACTCCCCTGAGCGGGTGGGCAGATTCGTGGTGGTCTGCTGCATGCTGCACAACCTCGTCATCATGAGGGACGAGCCTTTGCCACCAATGATCGGAGAAGACTCTGAGCCAGAGGTGGGGGAGGAGGAGGCTGAGGAGGAAGAGGGGGAGGAGGAGGAGGAGGAAGAGGGGGAGGAGCAGGAGGAGGAAGAGGCTGAGGAGGAGGAGGGGGAGGAGCAGGTGGAGCCGGAAGAGGAGGTGGAGGAAGATGCAAGGGTGCAACAGGAACCACATGCCTTGTCTGTAAGGGCTCTGCGTCTCGCCTGATCCGCGCCCGCTATCAATAATTTGAACTACATCCCCCAACTCACCAACAGTCCTACAATCCCCACCTTTCCCCTCCCACAAGACAAGCAAATCACCCTCCATCTGATTACACATTGGTTTCCCCCTCAGCTCATTGCATAAATAAAAACCACCACCAAATGCAAAATCAAAGTCTCATTTATCAATGAATAAATGAAATTATGTAAACATAACAGAACTATTCCCCCTTGTGCATTCCCTTAGTGCCTGTTGTCCGTGTGCCTTTACCTTTCCAAGTGCTCCTACGAGGTGCTTCCCCAGTGGCTGCAGCATGGGTGGTGGGAGGCTGCTGGCCTTCAATGGAGGAGTGTGCAGATGGCTTTGGAGGACGACCTCAAGCAGCTCTAGGCCTGGTCAGCCTGGCTTCAGACTGCACCATCTCAGCATGGGCTGCGGCAGTCTGGGCTGGCTGGCCGACAGGCAACAACAGGGGCACCGGCAGAGTGGCAGGGGTGGGAGCAGAAAGGCTGTCGTCCTGAGAGGGGACAGCAGGTCCGACTGCCATGGCGCCACTGCCACTCTCCCGGGGCGGTGCCTCAGCAATCCTGGTGATCAGCTGGAGAACGGATTGCTGGAGTGCTGTGATGCCCTGGAAGCCCCGTTCCACAGTGGTCCCCAGAGCCATGATCGCAGCAGTCTGAGCTTCCAAGACAGCAGTCTGAGCTGCAAATGCAGCAGTCAGACCTTGGATGGCAGATGTTTGTGCTGTAATGGAAGCTGTGACATTGGTCATCAGACGCTGCATCATGGTGGGTTCCACAGGTGCGCTGATGGAGGTGACCACCTGTTCCATGTTGGAAAGGATGGGCTCCAAGCTCTGCGCAAAGCCCTGTGTCAAGTTGGAGCTGGACTCCTCCAAGCCCCTTCTCATTGTCCGCAGATTTTCTGGCAGGTTTTCCAGTGCCCCAACCATTTGTTGGTGTACGCCCACAGCCATCTTCTGTAGCCTGGCCCATCGGAGTCTTCATCTGACTCCTCTGCAGCAGAACCAGTGAGTGACCTCACCCTCCGGCGAGCTGGCACCAGTGGTATCCATTCCCCCCGCCCCGGCTCCTGTGCACTTGTGCTCGGTGTCTCACCACATGCAGATCCCTCCTCTGACCAACTCTAAAGGACACGCAGTGTTAGTCTCTGATCTGGTGGAAGCAAGTGTCAGATCGAGTGGTGGTGTGGCTTCAGTGTCCTCATCCTCCTCCTCCTCGGACGGTGCTGCCACGTGTTCTTGGGTATCTGCAATGACAAAGGGAAACAGGTTGAGTTGTGGAGTGGGGAGAGGAGCAAGTAAGACGTGTGTGCTGACAGCATCTGCAGCACGTGAATCAGAAAAGATTATGGGAGATGTGGAAAAGGAGAAGGGGCATTAGATATGCAGAGACCCCCTTCATCAGTGAGTGTCCTGCAAGGTGTGTGGATGATGTGCCTGTCATGGTCGAATAGCTGCCAGTGTGTGTGACCTGTGAATGGTGGTTGTGTGGCCTGCAAGTGTGGTGCTATGTGCGGGTGAGATGCCTCGTGCCAAGTGCAGCGTTGCGTATGGATGGGCAGTGTTTGTTGGTGGGTGGGTGACGGGGAGTGTGATGCCTGGAGCAGTGGTGGAGTTGGTTGGATGTGCCACTTGACACTTGCATTCACTCACCTTGACCACTCGTGTCAAATCATTGAACTTCTTTCGGCACTGCACCCACGTGCATGGTGCCATGCTCCTGGCGTTTACTTCCTGCGCCACAGTCTGTCAATGCCTGCGGAGCTGGAGTCTGGAGGGTCTCCGGCCACTCTGCGGGTACATGTTGGCCCTCCTTTCATCCACAATTTCCACCAGGGCCTCCAGAGCATCATCGGAGAAGCGTAGAGCCCTCTCTCGTGCTGCCCCAGCTATTCTTATGGCCATCTTTCCTCCCTCCAAGTCAGGTGTACCTGCCATTTGAAATGTGCACCTATAACTTTAAGAGGTGCAGACTGCTGATGACGTGCGCTGTCAATTTCCAACATGTGCCATTTCCAACTTCCTCATTCTCTGTGCAGCCTCTCAGCAGCGTGGGCTGCGCTGGCTGCATGGAGATATCATGATAATTAGCAGGCAGCACGAAGTCCACATGCTGCCTGCACAGGGTTCATCGGGCGCGGGGTACCAGCGCGTCGCGCATCCCCCGCTCAAAACCGACCGTTATCGAATTGTTCCCCCTTTGTCCCTTCCTGCCACACTCTGCTTATCTTTACCCAAATCACTACACTGCTCTGTTGCCTTGACTTTTCTCATTAGATTTCTAAATTTCCCCTCACCTGACCCCTCCCCCACTCCCCCCGCCCACTTTTTAGTTTAAAGCCCTATCTACAGCCCTAGTTATTCGATTCACCAGGACGCTGGCCCAGCCCACTTTACTCCATGTGTGAATCTTTGCTTTTTCATGGAAAAATACCTTCTTTCCACCACACAGATTTTGCTATCTAGATTTCTGTAAGCCAGTGTGCCAAATGAGTATACTCAGTTAAAGAATGAGGAAGATACATTCCAATACAACCCCACAGCCTAAACCACATGTAATTCCAATAACCTGCTCACTGATGCTCAGTTTGGGTTCCGCCAGGACCATTCGGCTCCAGACCTCATTATAGCCTTGGTCCAAACATGGACAAAAGAGCTGAATTCCAGAGGTGAGGTGAGAGTGACTGCCCTTGACATCAAGGCAGCATTTGACTGAGTGTGGCACCAAGGAGCCCGAGTAAAATTGAAGTCAATGGGAATCAGGGGGAAAACTCTCCAGTGGCTGGAGTCATACCTAGCACAAAGGAAGATGGTAGTGGTTGTTGGAGGCCAATCGGGACATTGCTACAGGAATACCTCAGGGTAGTGTCCTAGGCCCAACCATCTTCAGCTGCTTCATCAATGACCTTCCCTCCATCATAAGGTCAGAAATGGGGATGTTCGCTGATGACTGCACAGTGTTCAGTTCCATCCACAACCCCTCAGATAATGAAGCAGTCCGAGCCCGCATGCAGCAAGACCTGGAAAACATCCAGGCTTGCGATGACAAGTGGCAAGTAACATTCGCGCCAGACAAGTGCCAGGCAATGACCATCTCCAACAAGAGAGAGTCTAACCACCTCCCCTTGACATTCAACGGCATTACCATCGCCGAATCCCCCACCATCAACATCTGAGGGTCACCATTGACCAGAAACTTAACTGGACCAGTCACATAAATACTGTGGCTACGAGAGCAGGTCAGAGGCTGGGTATTCTGCGGCGAGTAACTCACCTCCTGATCCCCAAAGCCTTTCTACCATCTACAAGGCACAAGTCAGGAGTGTGATGGAATACTGTCCACTTGCCTGGATGAGTGCAGCTCCAACAATGCTCAAGAAGCTCAACACCATCCAGGAAAAAGCAGCCTGCTTGATTGGCACCCCATCCACCACCTTAAACATTCACTCCCTTCACCACCGGCGCACCGTAGCTGCAGTGTGTACCATCCACAGGATGCACTGCAGCAACTCGCCAAGGCTTCTTTGACAGCACCTCCCAAACCCGCGACCTCTACCACCTAGAAGGACAAGGGCAGCAGGCACATGGGAACAACACCACCTGCACGTTCCCCTCCAAGTCACACACCATCCCGACTTGGAAATATATCGCCGTTCCTTCATCGTCGCTGGGTCAAAATCCTGGAACTCCCTTCCTAACAGCACTGTGGGAGAACTTTCACCACACGGACTGCAGCGGTTCAAGAAGGCGGCTCACCACCACCTTCTCAAGGGCAATTAGGGATGGGCAATAAATGCCAGCCTCGCCAGCGACGCCCACATCCCATGAACGAATTTTAAAAAATAATTCTGGTAACCTGTGATCAGAATCTGTCTTAATGAGATCGCTGAAATAAAAAACGGTGGAAATTCACTTGTAACCTTAAATGTTACTCTGAACACTCAATAAATACAAACAGATTTAAATTGTTCAGTAAATACACAGATTCAATAGTAGGCCAACAAAAAACTATTCAAAACATCATATTCCAGCCACACTCCAGAATGTTTTGAAAACCGTAAAGTAAGTCCTTTTCAATATCAACCACTATTTGTTGGAGCACATAACTAAATAAATCTAGTCAAAATCTCAGAATGTGCTGTGCCACGGTAAATGGACATTCCTAATCATCGGGTCCACAACCACACCAGCGTCACGTTAAAATCTTCAGAGGAAGTATATGCAAGAACGGAAGGAGTCTGCGATGATAAAGGGACATTTGACTCACCAAAGTTTGTCCCTTTATAATTAAACGATGCTCTCACTTCAATGGTGCTGACATAACCTAGAATGTCCTTACCTGATGATTTAGCTATTTTACATGATGGAGAAGGCCAAATATCCCAGCATGCTTTTCCAATAGGCCAAGAAGCCCTTGATTAGATCTGGCAACTATCAATCTCCCACAATGGCCAGACTGATGGGCTGCGAGTAACAAGAAAAGGGAAAAGTCCTTGATCAGATCTGACAGTTATTGAAGCCCTGAAATGGATATACCAGCTATCAATCTCCCACAATAGCTAGACTGGAAGGAATACAAATAACAAGGTAAGGCAAAGTATAAAACAGCACAAGAAGTTCCAAATGTTGAGGCAGAGAAGGAACAGTCCTGAGGTCAACGCTCCTCCCAACAGCATCGGGTAACATCGTTTCTGTTGCATTAATCACTTTAACTTGTTGAAATTACTGGGCCGCTCTTGAGTGTAAGAATTGTGCTTTGCTGGCGAGTCAGCTTTTGACCCTGATGGAGGGAGGGGATCTGTTTAAAACAGAGAGACCATGTGGATGGTCCAGTAGAGAATAAAGAGTTCTCTGTAGAGAAAGGGCGGAAGGTGTTGTGCTCTGCTGCTCACTTTTGTGTGGAGAGAACCACAAATGATGTGACCAAGGTATGGTGACATATGGGAAAATTCTCATTGGAAAATGAGATAGTCTGGAATCGGGTAAAATCCTGGTGGAACGAGGTAGGTCAGATACAGTCAATGGCTGTCATTGCCTCTGAGGATTTTAAAAAGGAGATTGTGCAGGAGGACACAATATCAACAGAGTTAATATCAGGCTTCTCACAGCAGACAAATGTTGCAAAAGCATTCCATAAAAAACCTCAGCAATGTCTCTGAAATATCTTTATTCCTTTGATTTCTCTCATTATGCCTCCTAGTGTCTCATGTTAATATCACATCTGCCATTTAATCATCTCCTGTTTTCTACTCAAACAGCTCATTCTATTTCTTTTCCTGTGTGTTTGTGCAGGTGTTTCTTCCCTCTCTGTTTTGTTCTGTTCCTTTTTAAATGCTGTTCATCTTTAATATCCTCCAATTTTGACAATGGGTTCACACCCGAAATGTTAACCCCTCTGTTCTCTCCACAGATGTTGCCTGGTCTGCTGAGTGTTTCCAGCATTTTCTGCTCTTCCTTCAAGATTCTGGATGTCTTCCTGAATGCCTGGATGTTGATAATGAATTTCCGATTGTTTGATTTCTGAGAGAGACCACTTCCCATCTCACACATTAATTGCCATTCGTCCGTCAACAAGATCACAACTCAGCACCGGGGCTGTCCCGAAAAGCTAATGCCTTTAATGCAGCTTTTGCTCAAAGGACATTTTAAAATTATTTAAAGTTGTCAAAGGTCAACGTGACGTGACAGACCTCCTGACATCTCCTGAGTTCATTCTTGCAGTTTGCCTGGCCTTATCATTTACTATTGTCAATAAATTTGTATATTATAAGAACATAAGAACATAAGAAATAGGAGCAGGACTTGGCCATACCGGCCCTCGAGCCTGCTCCACCGTTCAATAAGATCATGGCTGATCTTCGGCCTCAACTCCACTTTCCTGCCTGATTCCCATATCCCTTGATTCCCTTAGAGTCCAAGAATCTATCGCTCTCAGTCTTGAATATACTCAACAACTGAGCATCCACAGCCCTCTGCGGTCGAGAATTCCAAATATTCACAACCCTCTGAGTGAAGAAATTCCTCCTCATCTCAGTCCTAAATGTCCGACCCCTTATCCTGAGACTACATCCCCTAGTTCTAGACTCTCCAGCCAAGAGAAACATCCTTTCAGGATCTACCCTGTCAAGCCCTCTTAGAATCTTACATGTTTCAATGAGATCGCCTCTCAGTCTTCTAAACTCCAAAGAGTATGAACCCATTCTACTCAATCTTTCTTCATAGGACAACCCTCGCATCTCAGGAATCAATCTAGTGAACCTTCGTTGCACCCCCTCTAAGGCGAGTATATCCTTCCTTAGGTAAAGAGACCAAAACTGTACACAGTACTCCAGGTGTGGTCTCACCAAAGCCCTGTACAATTGCAGCAAGACTTCCTTACTCCTGTACTCCAACCCCTAATTGGTTGCTGTACCTGCATGTTAACTTTCTGTGTTTCATGTACAAGGACACCCAAATCCTTCTGAACACCAACATTTAATAGTTTCTCACCGTTTAAAAAATATTCCCTTTTTCTATTTTTCCTACCAAAGTGAATAACCTCACATTATACTCCATCTGCCACCTTGTGGCCCACTCACCTAACCTGTCTATATCCCTTTACAGACTCTTTGTGTCCTCCTCACAGATTACTTTCCCATCTAGCTTTGTATCATCAGCAAACTTGGATATTATATTTCCTCTACAGCCACGTCCTTGCCATTTATGTATATGAAAAACAGTAGAGGTCCCAACACAGATCCCTGGGGCCAAACACTAGCTGCATCTTGCTAATCCGGCAAACATCTATTTATTGCTATACTCCGCTTTCTATCCTTCAACAACAACTTGCATTTATAGAACGCCTTTAATGTAGTAAAACATCCCAAGGCACTTCACAAGAGCGTTATCAGACAAAATTTGACACTGAGCCACAGAAGGAGATACTGGGACAGGTGACCAAAAGTTTGGTCAAAGAGGTAGGTTTTAAGGAGCGTCTTAAAGGAGGAGAGTGGGGTGGAGATGCAGAGAGGTTTAGGGATGGGGTCTCAGAGCTTAGGGCCTAAACAGCTGAAGGCACAGCCACCAAAGTTGGGGAGATGGAAATCAGAGATGTGCGAGAGGCCAGAATTGAAGGAACGCAGAGATCTCAGCGGGTTTCAGGGCTGGAGGAGGTTACAGTGATAGGGAGGGGTGAAGCCATGGAGAGATTTCATCTAACCCTCTATCTATGTGAAAAGTGGCCACTTTTATGAGATACCAGAGAGCTACCAATGCCTGTGGAACATCATCTTAGTATGAATCGCTGCCATAAGGAAAGGAGGCATGATGTGGAGATGCCGGTGATGGACTGGGGTGGACAAATGTAAGGAGTCGCACAACACCAGGTTATAGTCCAACAGCTTTATTTGAAATCACAAGCTTTCGGAGCTTTGCTCCTTCACCAGGTGAAGTCACCTGACAAAGGAGCAAAGCTCCGAAAGCTTGTGATTTCAAATAAAGCTGTTGGACTATAACCTGGTGTTGTGCGACTCCTTACATAAGGAAAGGAGGGGAGGAAATTGGAGAGAAAAAAGTCAAAAGCATTGTAAGAGTTTGCTTGGCAGGTATTTCACCAACAGCCAGTTTGAGATAAATTTCACCAGGCTATCTTGTAACAAAGCCTCTTTGACCAACCAGTTCAGTTTAGTACTGAAGTCAATCATGCATTACAAATTCCTTCATTTCATTTGCACCCGATTCTATGGCCCCACATCTCATGTACTTACACCAGGATTCATTGTTTCTTTCATGCTTAATGGCTTTAAAAGCTTATGTGTAGTCGAGTTTAAGGAGCCTGTTGAGTCGTTTCCGTCGGTCAAGCTGATAACACTTGGAAGTTCATCGTATCATAGTGTGGTGCAGCACAGGAGGAGGCCATTCGACCTATCGTACCTGTGCCAACTCTTTGAAAGAGCAATCCAAATAGTCCCACTCCCCTGCTCTTTCCCCATAGTCCTGTATTTTTTTTCCCTTCAAGTATTTATCCAATTCCCTTTTGAAAGCTATTCTTGAATCTGCTTCCACCGCCCTTTCAGGCAGCGCATTCCAGATCATAACAACTCGCTGCGTAAAAAAATGTTTCCTCATGTTGTCTCTGGCTCTTTTGTCGATCACCTTAAATCTGTGACCTCTGGTTACCGACCCTTCTGCCACTGGAAACAGTTTCTCTTTATTTACTCTATCAAAACCCTTCATGAATTTGAACACTTTTATCAAATTTCCCCTTAACCTTCTCTTTTCTAAGGTGAACAATCCCAGCTTCTCCAGTCTCTCCACGTAGCTGATGTCCCTCATCTCTGGTACCATTCTAGTAAATCTCTTCTGCGCCCTCGCTAAGGCCTTGACATCCTTCCTAAAGTGTGGTGCCCAGAATTGAACACAATACTCCAGCATATCTTCCTTACTTTTGTACTCTGTGCCTCTATTTATAAAGCCCAGGATCCCATATGCTTTTTTAACAGCCTCTCAACCTGTCCTGCCACCTTCAAAGATTTGTGTACATATACCCCCAGGTCTCTCTATTCCTGCACCCACTTTGTACCATTTAGTTTATATTGCCTCTCTTCATTCTTCCTACCAAAATGTGTCACTTCACGCTTCCCTGCGTTAAATGGCATTTGCCATGTGTCCGCCCATTTCATCAGTCTGGCTATGTTCTCCTGAAGTCCGTTACTATCCTCCACATTGTTTACTACATTTCGGAGTTTCCTTTCATCTGCAAACTTTGAAATTAAACCCTCTATACCCAAGTCCAGGTCATTAATATATATCAAAAACAGCAGTGGTCCTAATACTGACTCCTGGGGAACACCACTTCCCTCCAGTTTGAAAAACAACCGTTCACCACTACCCTCTGCTTTCTGGCCCTTAGCCAATATTGCAACCATGCTGCCACTGTGAATTTAATTCCAGTGTCTTTAATTTTGCTAATAAGTCTATTATGTGGCACTTTATCAAATGTCTTTTGAAAGTCCATATACACAACATCAACTGCATTACCCTCTCCGTTACTTCATCAAAGAACTCAATCAAGTTAGTCAAACATGATATTCCTTTAACAAATCCGCGGTGACTTTAATTTATTAGCCCATACTTTTCCAAGTGGCAATTAATTTTGTCCCGGATCATTGGGAGTTAAATTCAATAAGGCTCGATACGGGGCGCGGGGGTCGCGGTGCGCGATTAACCTGCGCCCGGTGTTAGCGATGCCAGCAGCAGCAAGATTCGTGCTGCATCCTCATTACCATGATTCCCATGTGCAGCCAGCACTACCCATGCCGTTGAGTGGCTGAACGCCCAAGCAGGAGGCCCGATATGGGCCGTGGCCAGCATTAGGCAAAGGCAGCCTGCACCTCTTAAAGGGGAGGTGCACTGTCAATGGAAGTAGTGCAGGATGACAGGCAGAATACCTGGAGCGGCAAGAGAACATGCCCCGAGGTTCTCCGACAGTGCACTAGAGGCCTTAGTGGAGGGGGTGCAGGAACGGAGAGCCATCCTGTACCCACAGGGTGGCAGGAGACCCTCCAAGAGACCAGCTGCGGTGGCAGTGGGAGGAAGTGGCCGTGGAGGTGAATGGCAGGAGCATAACACCACGCAAGTGGATACAGCGCCGGAAAAAATTCAATGATTTGACACGAGTGGTCAAGGTGAGTGAATGCAAGTATCGAGTGGCACATCCTACCAACTGCAGCACTGCTCAACGCACGACACCCCCCTCCCCCTCCCCCTCACCCAACCACCAACAAAGGCTGCCCATCCGTACGCAACACCGCAATTCGGATGCTGCATCTCACTCACACATAGAAACACATCTGCAATTCACACACCCACCACTCACGGGTCACACAGGCTATTCGACCATGACAGGCACATCACCCAAACACATTGCAGGACACTCACTGACACACTTCCCTCTGTCTTGCAGGAGAAGGTGTCGCATAACAGCTGGCAGACCAAAAGACCCGAGGGAGGACGGGCACGCCTACATGTCCTCACCCCCCTGGAGACCATGCAACGCATCATTGGGTTGGATTTCTCTGCGGCCATGGCCAGTGGCAGCGCTGGAGGTCCCGATCAACGGGGTCTGTGCATATCTAATCCTCCTTCTCGTTTCCCACATCTCCCTCATCCCAAAATCTTTTCTGACGCACGTGCTGCAGATGGTGACAGCACGCACGTCTAACTCCTCTCCCCGCTCCACAACTCAACCCGTCTCCCTTTGTCATTGCAGGTGCCCAAGAATTGGAGCCGGCACCGTCTGAGGTGGCGGAGGAAGAGGAGGAGGAGAACGTGAAGGAGAAGGAGGAGGAGGACGTGAAGGAGGAGGAGGACGAGAAGGAGGAGGAGGATGAGGACGTGAAGGAGGAGGAGGAGGAGGACGTGAAGGAGAAGGAGGAGGAGGAGGACGTGAAGGAGGAGGAGGAGGAGGAGGACGTGAAGGAGGAGGAGGACGTGAAGGAGGAGGAGGACGTGAAGGAGGAGGAGGAGGAGGACGTGAAGGAGGAGGAGGAGGAGAAGGAGGAGGAGAAGGAGGAGGAGGAGGACGTGAAGGAGGAGGAGGACGTGAAGGAGAAGGAGGACGTGAAGGAGGAGGAGGACGTGAAGGAGGAGGAGGAGGAGGACGTGAAGGAGGAGGAGGAGGAGGACGTGAAGGAGAAGGAGGAGGAGGACGTGAAGGAGAAGGAGGAGGAGGACGTGAAGGAGAAGGAGGAGGAGGACGTGAAGGAGGAGGAGGAGGAGGACGTGAAGGAGGAGGAGGAGGAGGACGTGAAGGAGGAGGAGGAGGAGGACGTGAAGGAGGAGGAGGAGGAGGACGTGAAGGAGAAGGAGGAGGAGGACGTGAAGGAGGAGGAGGACGAGAAGGAGGAGGAGGAGGAGGACGTGAAGGAGGAGGAGGAAGAGGAGTTGGAGGACACCGATAATGAAGCCACACCGTCACTCGATCTGACACTCGCATCCACAAGCTCAGAGACAGACACTGCGCGTCCTCTAGACGCTCGGTTAGAGGGGGGATCTGCACACGGTGAGACACCGGGCACAAGTGCACAGGAGCTGGGGCGGGAGAAATGGATACCACAGGTCCCAGTTCACCAGAGGGCGAGGTCGTCTAATGGTTCTGCTGCCGAGGAGTCAGATGAGGACTTCGATGGCACAAGGGTGAATAGTCTAATGTTTGATACTACAGTTAATGTGTTACGTTATAAATTTGGATTTGAAGTCGCAGTTGGTAGTGGTTTTTATTTATTCGATGAGTCGCAGGATGAGACAATGTGTAATCATATGGAGGGCGATTTGATGGTCATGCGAGAGAGGACAGGTGGGGAGTGTAGGACTGTTGTTGACTTGGGAGGTGTCGTTGAGATTAGTGATATCACTCACGAATACGGTGAGCACGCAGAGCTCTGGCAGGCAGGGCCTGTGCACCTTGTTGCCTCCCTGCGTCTTCTTCCACTTCCTCCTCCATCTCATCTTCCTCCTCCTCTGCCTCTGCCTTTGGCTCAGGGCCCTGGTGGATATGCGATGGTAAGGGCCGTTCCCTCATAATGGCGAGGTTGTGCAACATGCAGTGTACCACGATGAATCTTGACACCCGCTCAGCAGGGTACTGCAGGGCTCCACCACAACGGTCCAGGCAGCGGAAGCGCTGCTTTAGGAGACCTACAGTGTGCTCGACGATGTTCCTTGTGGCAGCATGGCTCTCATTGTATGCCTGTGCGCGTGCATGCCTGGCGGGAGTCGTGAGCCACCTCATGAAGGGATAGCCCTTGTCACCCAGTAGCCAGCCTTTGACTTGCCGAGCCAGTGCCAAGACAGTTGGGATGTTGGACTGCCACATAATGAAGGGGCCTTGACTGCTGCCAGGGTAGTGGGCATTGACCTGCATGATGTGCTCATTGGGGAAGCCAGCAATGCGAGCAAACCCTCGTGTTCGCTCGGCCTGCTTCTCTCTGTCAAGAGGGAAAATGATCAACCAGTTGCACAGCTTGTACAGAGCCTCAGTGACCTCCCATACACAACAGTGCACTGCAAACAGTGAGATGTTTGTATCTGGATTTCTACTGCGAAATCCAGTATGTACTTCCAGCATTTTGTTTTTTTATTTCATTTTTTTATTTTTTATCGCCAGCAGAGGCCTGAAAGGATCCAGAGCCGTAAAAGTTCAGCGCCACGGTTACTTGTCAGCCACAGTAAATGCTGTCCTTGCCCTGCTCTGAGGCTGAAGTTGTGGCTGTAGCAGTTGACATATCTCCATCACAGCCTCTTTGGTGAACCGCAGCCGTCGGATGCACTGATCTTCACTCATGTTGAGGTAAGAGTATTGTTCTCTGAAGGCCCTCATGGGATACGGCCTCCTGCTCAGTGCTCATTGCCACCTGCTCCTCCTCCTCCTCCTCCTCCCTCTCCTCGCAGCTTGACCTGCTCTGCATGGCCTCTCTGCATGCTCCCAGTCATGTTCAATGCCCAGTGGGCGCCCTTGCAGGCCACCCATGGTTGCCAGGAATGTTGTTCAGCACACTGTTGTAAAAGAGACCAACAGTAATGCAGGGCCTGTCAAACTATTCTTTATATACTATAGCAACTCTATCCAAGTATAGGAAACTTCAACAAACATGTACAATTGTACCACCGGCCAGAAGCAGTAATCTAGTCACTAACCTGCAACACCTTTACATAGCGCTGGTGAGGATCCTCCAGGCCGTCTAAGACATGTTCAGCTCTTTGTGGTTAAGAAAATTCATTGGCTGGAGCGTTGAGTGCCAAAATGGTGTCTACCCTTTAAATCAGCGCTGCACACTGATCTAAAGCATATTCTCCCTACTTTGCACGATGCCAGTGTTCGTTATCTGCATGTGCGCAAATGCCTTTACAAAAATCGTCTGACCCACGTCACACCAGGAGCATTCCGGATGCCATTTTGGGACCTTAGAAGGTCGCATACTGCCTGAGAAACAGGCAATGCATGGCCCAATTTCTAGCCCATTGTCTCTAAAAGTTGCCCCACCACCGATGTTAGGCTGACTGGCTTGTAATTGCCGGGTTTATCACTCTCCCCTTTTTTGAACAGAGATGTAATCCTCCAGTCCTCTGGCTCTGTCCCCATATCTAAGGAGGATTGGAAGATTGTGGCCAGAGCCTCTGCAATTTCCATCCTTACTTCCCTGTAAGAAAAGCATTACACAAGCTTTCTGTATAATAATGTAAAACTTGTTAGGGAAAAGCATTATGTCAGTTTTCCCTATGATCAAAGGCTTTCTGTCTATTCAAAACAAGCTTTTTATGACCTTGTGCAAGATAGGGCCTCTTTGAGTAATGAGCATCTGGTGTCATGCTCATCTCCTGTTCATAACATGGGTAAAGGGAGTTATCCATACTTTGGTGGTAGTGCGAGATGCTTTAGACGAAGATAAGAGTTATTGACATCTCGGAGGCAACTCATCATGAAGGAGATGGTAAAGTCAGATGATGTGTGTATAGTGGATTAGGACTGATGGCAACTCTATGAAACTGAGAGAATATAGAGCTAATTGTCTCTAAAACATATAAAGATGGGAGCTTTTAATATTGATTGGAACATTTTCGGAGCGGGGCTGGACCACTCAACTAATCAAAACGTTCAAAAGTGCACTTCGAAGTTTTGGACAGTGATCAACTTTGTGTCATGTTGTATTCATCTTACTAGCATGTTTAATTGTACTCTTGTGTTTTAATATCTAGGTTACTTATTATAACTTCTTAATAAAGCCATTATACTTTGGAACAAACCACCTTGCAGCCTTATTGATTAAACACTCGAACAGTAAAATATATTACTTACATATTGGCGTTCCAACGTGAGACGAAAGATGTTGTTTTATACAAGGTATAAACATTTGTATTGTTGTACATGTTAAATGAGCAGAATTGGGATCATGTGTTTTGGGTCATGGGAGACCTGTGTAATAGTCCAGAGGTGGTACGATGGTGGGTTGTTTAGCTCGCGGTTTTGAAGGTGAGTTGGTTAAGGTGGCGAGAGATCCTGGTACAGGCTCACGATTTTGAGGTTGGATTGGTTAACGTGGCGAGAGATATCCTCGCACGGACTCACGGTTCATTTTAATTTTTTTTTAAAAAGGGGAGTTTTCAGCCATGGCAGGTGAGATTGATAATTGTGGACAAATGGAAGGAAAGCCAATAAAAACTCTGGTGGATAAAACAAAGGAATATATTCAGGAGAAATTACAAACTTGTGCTTTATTCGTTAAAAACTGTCAAGACTTTGTGTGAGGGTTGTGGATCAAATGAAGGAGTTAACCAAGGAGAAACTGGTAAAGGGGCAGTAGGTGGGAAGGTTGAAGGATAAACAGCAGGCAGTCCAGACTGAGAATAAAATGCTGAAAGATAAAGCATGGAAAGAGGAGGAGGAGTGCAGCAAAACTGACAATGAAAATAGAAAATATTCAGAGATGCTGCAGGGATCAGTGGCACACATGCAAATGCAGGTAGCAAGCAAAACACATGAGGCTACTCAAAGACAGGCAGAGTTGGAGGAACTTAAATATAAGTTAGAAAAAGCAAAGGCTAAAACAAATGAATTGACTGTGGCCACTAAAACTATGGCCTCTATTATGAGAAAGGAGAAAGAGACGACCCAAAAGGGGCCTGATCACGATAGATGTAATAAAGAGATAGAAAAGCTTAAACAACAACTGAAATCCCACAGGAGGATAGTACATGCCGTAAGTCAGTGTGGTGTAGTTGAGGGAGATGATAGTGGGAACGAAAGTATAGACTGGGATGACCTCGCAGAGCGTTTCTGGGATTGGGATGGCGACCGAGATCATTATCAAGGGATCCGATACCCAGAATGGCCCCCATCCGTATGGTCAAATGAGAGGTCGGGAGAATTAAACCCCAAAGGGAAGCCCAGCTACCAGAGGGAGCAGAGGCAGATGTTGAAAATGCTGCAGAGAATGTGACACAAACTATAGAAATCCCCTATACAGGTGAAAACTATTCCTAAAATAAAAGTCAGGGAAGACCCAGTAGCTTCAATAGCAGCAATAGATCAAACTGCTGAATTGAATGACTGTGACGACAGACAGAAAGGTGCAAATGATACTATATACCTGGAGCCCGAGGTGTTCAAGTATCTGTCAGAAGGGATACGAGAAGGCAGGCAGGGTATAGGTGGATACTATAGATGCTGTCTGGAAAACAGAGGGGATAGGAGGCAGTGGAGGTCAGGCTGTTTTGCAGGCTCTGATGAATTGTAAGCAAGAAAAAGATGGAGGGGCCTTCACCACACCAGGCTTGGGTAAGGACCCAGACTGTGAGCTTGAGACTTTGGGCTCGATTTTAGGGTCGGGTTTCCGGCGGGTTTCCAGCGGGGGGGCCCCGAAAATCCCGATCTCCGATCACGTGACCGGATTCGGACGAAATCCCGGCCACTTCCGGGTACCGCGCTGACGTGCGGGGCTGCGCGCGCAAGCCCCGCTGGTGGGAATCCCGCAGGCAATTAAAGCCAGCGGGGTTCCACTTGAGAGTACTTAACTTGCTCGTTGTGGTCAGTTAATGAGCTGAAGCAGCTGTCAAAAGAGGAAGTGTGGGATTTTACGGTCAAAGCAGTCAGTTTCCCACACTGGGGGAAACAGGACCCTTCAAACCAGGCGTGTTGCAGCCAGCAGCCTGTGGCAGGTGCCAAGGTGCGCTCCACGGGGGAGAGCCCTCACCCACGCAGGAGGCCACCGCGTCACATAGGGCAACCCCTGCCCTCCACCAACCCCCGCCAAGCCAGAGGACAGACCGACACGAAACCGCAGCCCCAGTCCGAGGACCCACCCACCTACCCTGCACAACCCCTCACACCAACACCTGCCAGATGGGTGGTGCGTTGACATCGTCGGAGGACGAACAGGATGACCAGCCCCAGCAGCCTCGCAGTCCACGCCGTCCGCCTCGGAGAGGTGGGGCCCCCCAACACGGTGCTGCGGCACACCCACCTGCACAGCAGGAGGGAGGGCAACCGCAGAGAGAGATGCGTCGCAGGAGGCACTACCCTCCGCACAGGGTGTACAGAGCGAGGCTCAGCTTCATGGACCTCTCCGAGGAGCAGTGCATACGGAGGCTCAGAGTCAATCGCCAGGTAGTCGCCGACATCTGCAGCCTCCTTAACGACGAGCTGCTCCCTGATGGACCAAGCAGCATCTTCTTACCTGTCGCCGTCAAAGTCACCACTGCCCTCAACTTCTTCGCATCTGGTTCCTTCCAGGGTGCCACCGGGGACATCACCGGGGTCTGTCAGTCCTCTGCACACAAGTGCATAAGGCAGGTCACCGATGGGTTGTTCCGCAGGGCCTCCCACTACATCAACTTCGCCATGGACGAGCGCAGCCAGATGGAGAGGGCGGTTGGATTCCATGCCATGGCCGGCTTCCCACGGGTGCAGGGTGTAATCGACTGCACCCACATCGCAATACGGGCACCTCCGCATGAGCCAGGGCTGTTCATCAACAGGAAGGGGTATCACTCCATGAACGCCCAGCTCATCTGTGACCACCGCCAGAGATTCCTACACGTGTGCGCCAGATACCCCGGCAGCTGCCACGATGCCTTCGTCCTCAGGGAGTCCGCCGTCCCGCCCATCCTGCAGGCACCCAACGCCGGCAACGGCTGGCTCCTCGGCGACAAGGGGTATCCCCTCCACACGTGGCTCATGACACCTCTGAGGAACCCCATCACCGAGCCGGAGCGTCGGTACAATGACAGCCACACTGCTACCAGGTCTACAATTGAGCAGACCATAGGGCTTCTCAAGATGCGCTTCAGGTGCCTTGATCGTTCTGGGGGAGCGCTCCAATACACACCATTCAGAGTGGGACGAATCATAGTTGTCTGCTGTGCCCTGCACAACATGGCCCAACAGAGAGGGGTGCCGCTGGAGGAGGCCCCATCCACACCCGCCACCCACATTGAGGAAGGCGAGGGCGAGGAGGAGGAGGAGGAGGAGGAGGAGGAGGCGGAGGAGGAGGAGGAGGACGCGCCCGAGGATGTTGGACGACCCATGCGCCGAGCCGCGACTCACCGGGATGGTCGCCGGGCCAGGGACGCACTCATACGTCAACGGTTCTCCTAGAGTCAGACACTGCGAGGCGCTCGCATCTCCTCACCTGCACATGCGAGCGGCCATACCAGCCCCCTCCACTGAAGAGTGCTGCCAGTAATCCTGCACCCACAGCAGTGTGCCCAATGGGTGGCAGCAGGTGTTCGCCGTCATGATGGCCTCCACGGAACGCAACTACTGCACAAGCCGCGGAAGAATGGACGAGAGGTGGCAGGAGTGGTGAGAATAGACTATTTAATATGTGGAATGTGACATCATTTAAGAAACAAAGTACAAAATAATAAACACCCTGGTGTATTCCCTTTGTGATTATAAGGCCTTTGGAATTCTTCTCCGGGAACCCCTACGTGGTGCTACCCCTGTGGCTCCAGCAGAGGTAGTGGCAGGTTGCTCGTCTTCTTGCCTTGACCGGGTAGATGCTTTTGGCGGACGGCCCCTGGGTTTCGGTGCCCGTGAGGGCACCTCCACAGACTGCTCCTCCTGCACCGGGGCAGGGGCAGACTCGGCCACCTGGAGAGGAGGCACCATTGCGGGTGCTGGTTGAGAGGTGGGCGACGGGTGGGACGTGGGGACGCCTTGAGAGGCGTCCCCGCTTCCATGTCCCCGGTCACCATCATCCCTCTCTTGGCCTCGGCCCACATCACCCCTTCCACCCTGCTGGACGGCAGTTTGGATGGCATGTGTGAGGCCTTGCAAGGCCACCCCTAGTGTATCCCTCAGCCTGTTGGTGGCGTCGGAATGTTGCTCACCCTGAATCCGTACAGACGTTGTGAGGGCCTGCAAGGACTCGAAGTGGAGCTGTGCGTGACGCTCGAGGGAGGCCAGCCTGTCCTCCACCGCAGACAGTCCCGCACCTACCCGCGACACTGTGTCGCCGGTACCCTCCTGTGCCTGCGCCACCAATGCCCACATGCAGGAGGTGGACTCCTCCATCGCCTGCGCTATTGTGGACAATGCGCGCGGCACCTCTGCCAGCACCTCAGCAATTAGCTGGTGGCCCTCGACGACTCTCCTTTTCTCTGGTGGCCCCCTGGGTTCAGCATCTGGGTCCGGCTGAGCAGAGCCTGGAGATGAGTGCTCCCTCCGTCGCGGACCCTCCGCGGCTGCCCCTGCCACCAGGGTCTGCTCATGCTCACTCGTGCGCAGTGACTCACCAAGTGCTACCCCAACTAGTTGGCGAGGGGGACCCACCGAGGTGCGTGTCTCTGCGCTGGTGGATGGTTGGCTCTGATGTGACGATGCACCCTCAGAGACCGCCATGTCCTCTGAGGAATCGCCCTCCATGCTCGCTTGATCCAAAGACGCACCTGCAAGAGAACAGAGGGCACTTTGAGGCATGTGGACCAACTTGACAGTGCGCCTGATGGCAGGTGATGATACGGTCACTCGCGATCATGGGTGTTGAGTGTCAGCTTTCCCTTACCGCCCATTTCGGCAGCGACACACTCGCCATCGGCCACCGACAGGCAATGTCGCGTGCGGGCGAGGTCGAGCGCCTCCACCTCTGCGTCGGTGAGCTCCACCACTTGCGGCGGCCCACCTCCGGTGCGTGCCCTTTCGCGGTTGTTCTTGCTCCTCTTCTCCTGTGAAGGCAAAACACAGATGTGTGAGTGGGTGCGTCTTGCATCGTGAGACGCATCGAGCATCGGTGTGGTTGGGTTGAGCGTGGCGCGGAACGGATGGGAGGAAGTGTGGGCCACGTGCCCATCCCATTGCATGGGGATTGGGGTGTGTGGTAGTGTTCGGGTGGGGTCAGGGACGGTGGGTACTTGCGTGCACGGCGAGGATGGTGAATGAGTGGCTGTGAGGATTGCTGATGGAGCGCAGTGGTGGCTGTGCAGGAGGGGGTTGTGATCTGCTTGGCGTGATGGTGGGGACGGGATGTGGGAGGGTGCGTTGGTGTACTCACCTTGCCAGACCTAGTCAGGTCATTGAAGCGCTTGCGGCACTGCTCCCAAGTCCTTGGGGTGTTGCCCCTGCTGCTCACCTCCGCCGCCACCTCTGCCCATGCCTTCCTGGTTGCGGCGGCAGGGAACTTGCGCCCATCCTCAGGGAAGAGTGTTTCCCTCCTCCTCCTCACGCCCTCCAGCATCAGCTGCAGTGCCAGATCTGAAAAACGGGGCGCAGCCTTTCCCCTTGGTTGAGCCATTCTCCCAGACCTCTTGCTTGCAGCAGGAGGGGCTTTGGGAGACTGCCCCTTTAACTGGAGCTCCTACATCGCGTCGACGGTACTGCGCATGCGCAGCCGGCCGGCACGCAGCTGGGGAGCGCAGAACCCGGAAGCAGGGCTTAATGGGTCCAATTATCCCGCGATCGCGTGGGGGACGCACACAATTACCCGTCCGCGTTTTCCACGCTCCCGGAGGACCACCCGCTGGGAACCCGCAGGCCTGCTAAATTCGAGCCCTTTGAGTCAGTACAGAATGGGGTTAAGTCACAAGCATCAGAAATTGAAATATGGTTTAAGTGAAAAAGGGTAATCTATGATGAAATCAAGAAGGAGAAAGGGAGAGTGTTCCAAACAACACAATGGGTTCTTTTGTTTTCAGTGGAAATAAAATTGTACATTGACAAGTCCTGTCAGTCCAACAATACTGCTCCCTGGAATTGGGATAACTTGGAAATGATGGAATGGACTCAGGCACAATGTCACGGGATATTTTGGGAAATAAAAAGCAATTCAAGAAGAATTTAAGCAAAATAAACAATAATATATTGACATTGGACCAGACTGTAAACATTGTATTGGTCAGTAAAGTTCCTCCAGGGCTCATGCATGAGACGAAATGTCAATATAATAGGATGTGTAAAATTGGATGAGAGGAAGTGGTTGAGGATATAAGATAGAGACAGGGAAATTACACCACCAAATGGGAATTTTTCTAAGGTCATCGCCCTAGGTGATTATGGGTGAATTTCAAGAACCAAAGGGATTAGGGAAAGTTGTATGAGTAAGATAAATCACCTGGGCATGACTTACCAAAAGATATCAATCTGGTATAAACGTACAATCTAATGAAAGTCAGGAAAGTGTAGTTGAGAATAGTAAATTGATAGCTTTCTCTTGGAGATGTTTGTGTCCTTGTCTATACTGAACAATGAGAAAACTGTATTTGATAGCCTGGCCACTACCTGAGGCATTGGGACCATGCAGGGGGAGATAAGCAAAGACCTCCAGACACTCCCCGATCTTTTGATAAGATAACCTGAAAGCCCAAGAATGACTACAGTGGACATGAAAGATACAAATGTCTGTTGCCATTGGAAATGGAGATGAGGATGACAAACATGATTCCAAAGGCTTACGGCCTGGTGAGCTATTGGAACCACTCTTCAAACTCAGCAGTTGCTGTTACAGGATTGAATCGTACTGGACATATTAAGTGTGCCATGGAAAACATATTCACCAATACCTTGAGGAAAAAGAAACTGGCCAGTAGAAAGTTAATATTCAAGAACATTACCTGTGATATGTTGCGTGTGAGGCAACTAGTATGTGGAAATCCATGAAGAAGATACACTGAAGAACGAGTCTCAGACACGATCAGTTACTTGACAACAGCACGACATGAAATTGTTAATGTGACACAGAAGAGTGAGAAAATCTTTTAAGCAAGGCACTGACACATGCTCCATAGAGAAACCGACTAATTAATGCAACAATCAGAATAGAGTTAAACACTGGTGCCTATCAGAGGGATTGGAATTAAAATAAGGAAGGACATAGAAATTTGGATTTCCAAAATTCAGGGTTAGGTTCCTTTGAGTTAACAATGAAATTGGGACAACTGAGGGCTAGGGATAAATAATATTTAGAAAAAAATATCCACAAGACATAACCATTAATAAAGCCTTTTTTTCCTCTTGTCACCTTTGGTTCATTTGCCAATCACTTTAAATCTATGGCCTCTGGAACAAACCACCTTGCAGCCTTTTTGATTAAAAACTCAAACAGTAAAATATATGACTTACACTACCCTTTAACTAGTTATATGTTTATAAAAGACTTATGGGTTCCCTTATATGTTAGCTGCTAATATAATTTCATACTCTCTCTTTGCCCCTCTTATTTCTTTTTCTAGATCTCCTCTGTACTTTTGGTATTCAGCCTGGTTCTCTACTGTAGAGAATAGAGGTGAACGGTTGTTTTTCGGACTGGAGGGAGGTGTGCAGTGGTGTTCCCCAGGGTCAGTGCTGGGACCACTGCTTTTCTTGATATATATTAATGACATGGATTTGGGTGTACAGGGCACAATTTCCAAATTTGCAGATGACACAAAACTTGGAAGGGTAGTAAACAGAGAGGAGGATAGTGATAGACTTCAAGAGGGTATAGACAGGCTGGTGGAATGGCGGACACTTGGCAGATGAAATTTAATGCAGAAAAATGCAAAGTGATACATTTCAGTAGAAAGAACGAGGAGAGGCGATATAAACTAGAGAGCACAACTCTAAAAGGGGTACAGGAACAGAGAGAGCTGGGAGTTTATGTGCACAAATTGTTGAAGGTGGCAGGGCAGGTTGAGAAAGCGGTTAAAAAAACATACAGGATTATGGGCTTTATAAATAGAGACATAGAGTACAAAAGTATGGAAGTCATGATGAACCTTTATAAAACACTGGTTCAGCCACAACTGGAGTATTGTGTCCAGTTCTGGGCACCACACTTTCGGAAAGATGTGAAGGCCTTAGAGAGGGTGCAGAAGAGATTTACTAGAATGATTCCAGGGACGAGGAACTTTAAATACGTGAATAGACTGGAGAAGCTGGAGTTGTTCTCTCATGAAGAGTCTAGACAGGATTGATAGAGAGAAACTGTTCCATTGGCAGAAGGGTCAAGAACCAGAGCACATAGGTTTAAGGTGATTGGCAAAAGAACCAAAGGTGACATGAGGAAAAACTTATTTACACAGCGAATGGTTAAGATCTGGAATGCACTGCCTGAGGGAGTGGTGGAGGCAGATTCAATCATGGCCTTCGAAAGGGAACTGGATAAGTACTTAAAAGGTAAAAATTGCAGGACGACGGGGATAGGATGGGGGAGTAGGACTAGCTGGATTGCTCTTGCATAGAGCCGGTGTGGACTCGATGGGCCGAATGGCCTCTTTCCGTGCTGTAACCTTTCAATGATTCTATGATTCTATGTATTATGAACTTTAATTTGCCATAAGCCTCCTTTTTCTATTTCATTTTAATCTCTATATCTTTAGTCATCCAGGGAGCTCTAGCTTTGGATGTGCATTCTTTCCTCCTCGTGTGAATGTGTCTACTCTGTCCCCAAATCAGCTCCTCAGTGATCCTCCCATTATTCAATTACTGTTTTGCCTTCCAATTTTTGATTCCAATCTACCAGGGCAAGATCCCTTTCTAACTCACTGAAATGAGCCCTCCTCCAGTTAAGTACTTTTACATTTAATTGTTCCTTGTCCTTTTCCATAGCTATTCTAAACCTAATGATATTATGATCACTGTTTTCCTAATGCTCCCCCACTGAAACATGTTCCATTTGCCCCACTTCAATCCAGCACTGCTTCCTTGCACGTTGGGCATGAAACATACTGTTCAAGGAAGTTCTCTTAAGAACATAAGAACATAAGAAATTGGAGCAGGAGTAGGCCAATCGGCCCCTCGAGCCTGCTCCGCCATTCAATAAGATCATGGCTGATCTGATCCCAACCACAAATCTAAAGAACACAAGAAGTCGGAGCAGGACCCGGCCACATAGCCCCTGGGCCCTCTCCGCCACCCACGGGGCATTGACCGATCCGAACTCAGCTTCATGTCCAATTTCCTGCCTGCTCCCCATAACCCCTAATTCCCTTTACTTCTAGGAAACTGTCTATTTCTGTTTTAAATTTATCTAATGATGTAGCTTCCACAGCTTCCTGGGGCAGCAAATTCCACAGACCTACCACCCTCTGAGTGAAGAAGTTTCTCCTCATCTCCGTTTTGAAAGAGCAGCCCCTTATTCTAAGATTATGCCCCCTAGTTCTAGTTTCACCCATCTTTGGGAACATCCTTACTGCATCCACCCGATCAAGACCCTTCACGATCTTATATGTTTCAATAAGATCGCCTCTCATTCTTCTGAACTCCAATGAGTAGAGTCCCAATCTACTCAACCTCTCCTCATATGTCCGCCCCCTCATCCCCGGGATTAACCGAGTGAACCTTCTTTGTACTGCCTCGAGAGCAAGTATGTCTTTTCTTAAGTATGGAGACCAAAACTGTATGCAGTATTCCAGGTGCGGTCTCACCAATACCTTATATAACTGCAGCAATACCTCCTTGTTTTTATATTCTATCCCCCTAGCAATAAAAGCCAACATTCCGTTGGCTTTCTTGATCACCTGCTGCACCTGCATACCAACTTTTTGATTTTCTTGCACTAGGACCCCCAGATCCCTTTGTACTGCAGTACTTTCCAGTCTCTCGCCATTAAGAAAATAACTTGCTCTCTGATTTTTCCTGCCAAAGTGCATAACCTCACATTTTCCAATATTATATTGCATCTGCCAAATCTCCGCCCACTCACCCAGCCTGTCTATATCCCCTTGCAGGTTTTTTATGTCCTCCTCACTCTCTACTTTCCCTCCCATCTTTGTATCATCTGCAAATTTTGATATGTTGCACTCGGTCCCCTCCTCCAAATCGTTAATATAGATTGTAAAGAGTTGGGGACCCAGCACCGACCCCTGTGGAACACCACTGGTTACTGGTTGCCAGTCCGAAAATGAACCATTTATCCCAACTCTCTGCTTCCTGTTCGATAACCAATCCTCCACCCATGCCAGAATATTACCCCCAATCCTGTGATTTTTTATCTTAAGTAATAATCTTTTATGTGGCACCTTGTCGAATGCCTTCTGGAAGTCTAAATACACTATGTCCACTGGTTCCCCTTTATCCACCCTATACGTTATATCCTCGAAGAACTCAAGCAAATTTGTCAGACATGACTTCCCCTTCATAAAGCCATGCTGACTTTGTCCTATTAAATTATGCTTATCTAAATGTTCCGTTACTGTCTCCTTAATAATAGACTCCAAAATTTTACCCACCACAGATGTTAAGCTAACTGGCCTATAATTTCCAGCCTTCTGCCTACTACCCTTTTTAAATAACGGTGTTACATTAGCAGTTTTCCAATCTGCCGGGACCTCTCCTGAGTCCAGGGAATTTTGGAAAACTATCACCAAAGCATCCACAATCCCTACTGCCACTTCCCTCAAGACCCTAGGATGGAAGCCATCAGGTCCAGGGGATTTATCCGCCTTGAGTCCCATTATTTTACTGAGTACCATCTCCTGAGTGATTTTAATCGTATTTAGCTCCTCCCCCCTGAGAGTCCCCTGTTTGTCCAGTGTTGGGATATTCTTAGTGTCCTCTACTGTAAAGACTGAAACAAAATATTTGTTCAGCATTTTTGCCATCTCCATGTTTCCCACCATTAATTTCCCGGTCTCATCCTCTAAGGGACCTATGTTTGCCTTAGCCACCCTTTTTCTTTTTATATAACTATAGAAACTCTTGCTATCTGTTTTTATATTTTTTGCTAATTTCTTTTCATAATCTAACTTCCCTTTCTTAATCAATCCTTTAGTTACTTTTTGCTGTCTTTTGAAGAATTCCCAATCTTCTATCCTCCCACTAAGTTTGGCTACCTTATATGTCCTTGTTTTTAGTCGGATACTATCCTTGATTTCTTTACTTAGCCACGGATGGCTGTCATTTCTTTTACACCCTTTTTTCCTCAGTGGAATATATTTATTTTGAAAGTTGTAAAATAACTCCCTAAATGAACACCACTGCTCATGTATCGTCTTACCCTTTAATCTATTTTCCCAGTCCACTTTAATCAATTCCGCTCTCATACCATCATAGTCTCCTTTATTCAAGCTCAGTACGCTTGTTTGAGAATCAACCTTCTCACCCTCTAATTGGATATGGAATTCAACCATGTTGTGGTCGCTCGTTCCAAGGGGATCCTTAACTAGGACATTATTAATTAATCCTGACTCATTACACAGGACCAGGTCCAAGGTTGCCTGCCCCCTTGTAGGATCAGTTACATACTGCTCAAGAAATCCATCCCTGATGCACTCAATGAACTCGTCCTCAAGGCTGCTCTGCCCAATTTGATTTGTCCAGTTAATATGATAATTAAAATCCCCCATAATTATGGCTGTTCCCTTATTACATGCCCCGACTATCTCCTGATTAATACTTCTTCCAGCAGAGTTGCAACTATTAGGAGGCCTATATACTACGCCCACTAATGTTTTTTTTCCCTTATTATTCCTTATCTCCACCCAAACTGTTTCATTATCTTGATGCTTTGTCCCAATATCATTTCTCTGTATTACAGTGATTCCTTCCTTTATTAACATAGCCACCCCACCTCCCCTTCCTTCCTGCCTGTCCTTCCTGATTGTTAAATACCCTGGCATATTTAATTCCCAGTCGTTGTCACCCTGCAGCCATGTTTCTGTAATGGCCACAAGATCATACCCATACGTAGTTATTTGTGCCGTTAACTCGTCCATTTTATTACGAATGCTACGTGCATTCAGATAAAGAACTTTCAAATCTGTTTTGTGACGCTTAGTTCCTGCTTTTTCCTTTTTTAACACTTTACCTATTACTCCATACCTTCTGTCCCTTCCTGTTACGCTTTCCTCTCTCTCCCTGCTCAGGTTCCCAACCCCCTGCCACTTTAGTTTAAACCCTCCCCAACAGCACTAGCAAACACTCCTCCTAGGACAGCGGTCCCGGCCCTGCCCAGGTGCAGACCATCCGGTTTGTACTGGTCCCACCTCCCCCAGAACCGTTTCCAGTGTCCCAGGAATTTGAATCCCTCCCCCTTGCACCATTCCTCTAGCCACGTATTCATTTGAAATATCCTCCTATTTCTACTCTGACTAGCACGTGGCACTGGCAGCAATCCTGAGATTACTACCTTTGAGGTCCTATTTTTTAATTTACCTCCTAACTCCCTATATTCTGCTTTTAGGACCTCATCCCCTTTTTTACCTATATCGTTGGTGCCTATGTGCACCACGACAGCTGGCTGTTCGCCCTCCCCCTCCAAAATGTTCTGTAGCCGCTCCGAGACATCCTTGATCCTTGCACCAGGGAGGCAACACACCATCCTGGAGTCTCGGTTGCGGCCGCAGAAACGCCTGTCTATTCCCCTTACAATTGAGTCCCCTATCACTATAGCTCTGCCACTCTTTTTCCTCCCAGCCTGTGCAGCAGAGCTACCCGTGGTGCCAGGAAGTTGGCTGCTGCTGCCTTCCCCTGATAAGTCATCCCCCCCAACAGCATCCAAAGTGGCATATCTGTTTGAGAGGGGGATGGCCACAGGGGACCCCTGCACTACCTGCCTGCATCTCTTACTCTTCCTGGTGGTCACCCATTCACTTCCTGCCTGTATACCCTTTACCTGCGGTGTGACCAACTCGCTAAACGTGCTATCCACGAGTTTCTCTGCATCGCGGATGCTCCACAGTGAGTCCACCCGCAGCTCCAGCTCCGAGATACGATCGGTCAGTAGCTGCAGATGGACACACTTCCCGCACACATGGTCGGCAGGTTATTGTTCAATAGCTTTAAGGTACATTGATGAAAACATTGGATACTTTGCAGAGACACAAAACACGTCAAAGATATTGCTCACCACTGAACACCCCTGTTAACAATTGGCAAAGAACATTTTTGGGTACTTTTGGTCAAGGCAAGTGAGAAAAAGGCCTTATCAGCAAATAAAAGAAAGAAAGACTAGCATTCCTATAGCGTCTTTCATGACCTTTGGAAGTCCCAAAGTGCTTTGCAGCCAATGAAGTACTTTTTAGCAGTGTAATCACTGCTGTATTATAGAAAATACAGCAGCCAATTTGCACACAGCAAGCTCCCACAAACAGCAATATAATAATGACCAGATAATCTGTTTTAGCAGTGTTGGTTGAGGGATAAATATTGTCCAGGACACCAGGGAGAATTCCGCTGCTGTCATAGATTAGACAAGCATGTAGCAAAGGCAGAGTGGTTTTAATGGGGGATTTTAACTTTCATATAGATTGGGATAAGCAGACGAGCTCATGTCAGAAAGGTAGTGAGTGACAAATCCCCAGAAACAGAGGGTTTCCATCCCATGATTTTAAGGGAATAAAGTGAGAACATTGCAGATGCCCCAACTATAATCTTCCAAAGTTCTTTCAATTCAGAATCCGTTCCTTTAGATTGGAAAATTGCACATGTCACTCCGCTATTTAAGAAAGGTGAGAGAGGGAAACCAGGGAATCACAGACCAGTTAGCCTGAAATCTGTTGTCGGGAAATTACTAGAGTTTATAATAACAGAACATCTTGAAAATTTTCAGCTGATCAGAGAGAGCCAGCATGGATTTGTAAAGGGTAGGTCATGCCTGATAAACCAGATCGAATTTTTTTGAAGAGGTGATTAAAGTAGTGGACAGGTGAATGTCTATGGATGTTGTTTATATGGACTTCCAGAAGGCATTCGATAAAGTCCCTCATAAGAGACTGTGAGCTAAAGTTGAAGCTCATGGAATTGAGGGCAAATTATTGATCTGGTTAGAAAATTAGCTGAGCGGCAAGAGACAGAGAGTAGGGATAATGGGCAGGAAACAAATTGGCAGGATGTGACTAGTGGTGTCCCACAGGGATCTGTGTTGGGGCCTCAAATATTCATTGTATTTATTAATGATTTAGATGACGGGATAGAGAGCCACATATCCAAGTTTGCTGATGACACAAAGATAGATAGCATTGTAAGCAGTGTAGATGGAAGCATAAAATTACAGAGAGATATTAACAGATTAAGTTAATGGGCAAAACTGTGGCAAATGGGTTTCAACATAGGCAAGTCTGAGGTTATCCATTTTGGACCTAAAAAGGATAGATCAGAGTACTTTCCAAATGGTGAAAAGCTTGAAACAGTGGAAGTCCAAAGAGACTTAGGGGTCCCTGTACATAGATCATTAAAGTGTCATAGACAGGTACAAAAAATAATCAAAAAGGTTAATGGAATGCTGGCCTTTATATCTAGAGGACTAAAATACAAGGGGGTAGAGGTTATGTTACAGCTGTACAAAGCCCTGGTTAGACCACACCTGGAGTGCTGTGTTCAGTTCTGGGCACCGCACCTTGGGAAGGATACGTTAGCCTTGGAGGGAGTATAGCGTAGGTTTACTCGAACGATAGCAGGACTTCAAGGGTTAAGTTACGAGGAGAGATTACACAAACTAGGGTTGTATTCCCTGGAATTTAGAAGATTAAGGGGTGATTCGATTGAAGTTTTCAAGATATTAAGGGGATCGGATAGGATAGATAGAAAGAAACTATTTCCACTGGTTGGGGAGTCTAGGATTAGGGAACATAAAAATTAGAGCCAGGACTTTCAGGAGTGTGTTGAGACATCGATGAGGGGAAGAGAAGCAATGTGAGACTGATAGGGCTGAATAGCCACCCAATTAAAGGGAAGTGAGACAGAGGGTCGATACTGGTATAAATTATAGGGAGTCCCTCGGAGTAAAGAAGTCAAAACTTGTTAATTGACTGGCATTGTGTAAATGCAAATTGGGTATCACTCAAATAGGTTTCGGTAGGCATGTCCAAATATAAGAAAAGGTAATGTAAAAAGACCAGGCTTTGCTGTTAGTTTGTAGTACAATACTGAAGGTGATGTCTCTACTGTATTCAGAAACAGACTAGAATTAAAGAACGCATATCTACCACATATGTACTCTGTTTGTTAAACTACTCTCCATGCCGCTCTTACTAAACGGGTGTAAGCCAAAAGACAAACTCACTCTTTGTTTGACAAACAATTATTTTCGGCATTTAAGAAGACTCTTCTACATGTATTCTTTAACATTGGCGAGCCAGCCCTGGCCTTTTCTTGTGTGCTTTTTGAAAACACCTCAGGCGGTTGACACCAGACGGATAGTGAAGACTTACATCACCATGGACTTGAGCTAGCTGAGCACTGGGGGATAAACGGCCTACTATACCTACTGTCAACAAACGTACAACGGCTTCGTGAAACCAGAGGACTTAGGAAAAAGAACATATTTTACATGTGAGTAATACTTAAATAAGAGCAAACAACATGAGTTATAACATGATAGTGGCCAGGATACTACTGTACTAGCTATTCAATCCTCAACCTCTATGGATATCACGGAAGGGGAGGTTGTTGTATGGAAAACTTTGAAAGGAAACTGGTCACCTCCAAATAAGCCAATTCCAAGAAGGAACAAGCTATCGTTGTTATACGGGAAAACTTTAAAAAGGTTAAGCCAAATCCAAGAAGGAACAAGCTATTCTGGTTGGATGGCAGAAAAAGAAATAGAAAATAACGATGGCTGGCTGCCATGGGCGATGGAATGTTGAGTGACGGTTGGCTTGTCTGGCCTTGACATTCTTTTCTGTTTTGTTTCTTTCCTGGCACTTTGCTGTAGATTCGTAATGAGGCTTGCTTGTTTTGTTGTTAATATTAAAACAGCCTATAAAGAGTTGTGGGGGATCCCCCATGATAACAAGGACAGGAAAGTAAAGTGCAAATTAAGGAAGGAAAGGAGAGCGAGGAAAAGTGAGCAGCAATCAAACACGGGTTGCCACTTTGTCTATCGAACTCAGGGAAGAAGCGGAGTCCGGTTCAGAGTCCAGTGAGGAGAACCCCATCCAGAGATGGGAGGAAGGGGATCAAAGGGAAACCATCAGACAGGAATGGGAGGAGAAGAGTAATAGCAGTCAAGAGGTAAGCTCTCCATCCAGTTGTAGCGTTCGTAGTCCTGGTGCTAGTAATGTAAATCATGTGTCTGGCCTCAAACAGCCGAGGGTGTGGGGATGGCTCCTATTGTAACTAAGTGAGTCTGAGTTAGAGGGGACACGGATGAGTCCACAGGGCGAATGATATACTATTATGAGGTTCAGCAGGGCGATAGGGACTTGACCCTTACTGAGCTATGGGAGCAAGTACCCAAGTACGAGGCTATAGGAGATCCAACCTAGATGCTTAATGAGGTACGGGCACTGCAACGGTCCCATGCCTTGACTAATAAGTCATGCCGGTCGGTTCAGGCAGCCTTACCTCCAAGTGTCGCCTTACCAGATCAATTAACGGTCGGTCCACATTGGCCGGATCATGAGGTACGAATGCGATCAGTCTGTGAAGCAGTGGGCTGCCGTGTGGTGGCCGATATGGATAAATAATAGGTCAGAAGGCAAAAGACGAGCACCCCACTCATTACCTCAGGACCTTCTTGGAGATATATAATCGTAATAGGGGAGACAACCCACAGGCTGCCCTTAATGAAAATGCTCCCATGTTCTGGGGTTTGGTTATTAGTAAATATGAACAGAAGTTTAGTGACGCCTGTGGCCATTCACTTCGACAATATGCGATAGACTTGACCCAGCCTCTGCCCGACATACACCAGGACATTCAAGCCTCCCTTTTGACCTGGTATGAGGCCAAGCAGGACTTCCCGCCACCGAAAGGAGGTGCCACAAAAAAGGTGGCCCCAACTGTTACCAACGAAGGAGCAAGCCAAGGGAAATGCTACAACTGTGGTAAATCAGGGCATTTCTCCAAGGATTGCCGGCAGCAAAAGATGGGTGGTAATTGTGGTAACCCAGGCCACTCAAAAGGACAGTGCTGGGCTAAGGGAGGTGGGGCCTATGGGCAGGGATCCAAGAAACAGACGTTCGCCACCTCCTCAGCCCCGCCTATGGAGGGCAGCAAGTCTTACCAGAAGATGTGGGAAGTCTTCCAGGGGATGAGGCTCTGACAAAGAAGGATATGGACAATCCCCTTAACCCCTTCAAACCCCAATGATGGAGCATGGCCTCAGAAGCTGCGGTGAGTCGGCTCAATTTTGATAAAGAGGGCATACCCTGCGTCCCTGTCTTGGGACGAGGCCGCCAGGACAGCTTTTGGTAGACACGGGTGCTGGTTGCTCCATTATTCACCACAAAGACCTTCCACCTAGTGGGCGGCGCCTCCACCTTACGGGGGTCGGGGGAAGCAGCATCTCAGCTGAGATGACTGTACCTTTCCAGTTAACAATCGGAGTTACCGTTATGTATGGTCTCTGCTCATTGTATGATTTAAATCAATGAGTGTTAATTGTATTCAGGTGGTCGTTGTCATTTGGGGACTCTCTTGTATCCTTTTTAGAGGAGATCTTATCTAGGGTGAGGTGTGTGGGTGTAAGGGGAATCTCTGTGAATAAAGGTTTGGAAACAACTGAAGACCAGGCTCTAGTATTCTATCCAATTTATAACACTCACGATGGTCAATATTGGGAGCTGACGGAATTAGGAAAGGGAGATAGATTATAGATGTAGCCAACCATGTGTTCTTGAGGCCATTCAGGCTATTGTGTCTGTGCTTACATTTTACTAGGTCAATCTAAAATTAATCCCGCTGCCTTGCTTTCTCCCCACATCCTTGTATCTTCCTCTGCTTTAAATAATTATCCAATTTCCCCTTAAAATATGCAATATACTCCACCTCAACCACTCCCTGTGGCAAAGCAGTCCATGTTCCAATAAGTCATTTTTCCTAACCTCTCTCATTCATGGGTAAAGCTCTTCAAAGGAACAATTGATTTCCACATAAATCTCTGACAAAGATTAGAATATAACGGGCAAATTGTTAGCAATTACAACTAATGGAAAAGGCATGGCCCCAAGAAAGACAGAAAGGTGCTTATTTTTAAGACTGACAGGTTTTAAGGTGTTTTTACTGCACAATTGTTAAAATGTTATTCCCCACCCAACTACAAACATGCTTAGCATCAGCAATAAGTTAAGCTGTCAAGTCAGAAGCTGACAGCTTTTGTCAGCTTTTTATTCCCCCAAGAAACAGCTTTTAACTAATTTATAAGAGCCAGAAATGAATCTCTTAACCACCAAAGCTGCCTTTGGGGCCATCGTGAGTGGACTCCGGATCCTCACTCATATCAACAAGAGTGGGAGCAAACCACAAGGCTGTTGAACATTGTCTCTCACAACAAATGGTATGATTGGATGTGCAAAAGAAATTAATGTTAAACAAAACAACTGAGGAGACAATGGCGCTCAGCTAGCTACAAGTAGCAACTAAATTAAGATCATGTATTTGAAGAAAGGTGAGGAGAGTTATACAAACCTGCTTTATTGGAGACTAGAGGAAGAAATCTGGAGAGTTTTACATGGGTGGCATCCACACAGATTCAGGCAATTCTTTTTTGAAAATTGTAAGAATTAAGTGACTGATTTTTTTAACATCTGTTAAACGAGACATTCGATTTGGCAAGAAGGGAAAACTGACTCGGGAAGCTACGCCGTGAGGTGAAAATCATGGGATTCATCATGGGATCCCTTATTTTGGGAATGAAACACCACACAAATATACAGAAACACACATACCTTATTCATGTACACAAAGTCAGTAATTTTAACCCCCAAGAATGGGTGGGCTGGTGGCAGGTGGGCAGTAAAAATTGTTGCATTCTTCCACAGGACTGCATTTCAGCTCCAATATGCCCACTTCCGTGTTTAAGCCACATGCGTTAGGAAGTGTGCACGCAACAGAAACCCGGAAGTCCCGTCCCCAATTAAAGCCGGCAGGCCAATACTTAAAGGGACAATGTACCTCATTGCGATAGTTGAGGCACTTAATTTTTTGTGTATTAGAAATGTAGAAAGAATTTAACCTTACCTATTCAGGTTTCCAATCGCTTCTGATTCACATCAGGTGAAAGCAGGCGACAAGGGCGGATCCATGAGGTGAGTGCCTTTAAGGCAATGCTTGTGGGCCAGGATGAGCAGGAGTGCTTCATCCAGGCTCAACAAACTCACCTGGCGCAACAGGACCCCCATGATCGGCCACCAACCCCGATCTTCTCCAAGGCCCATTCGATGTCATCCACGTTCCCCCACCACCCCAAACCCACCTCCCACCCCAATTTCTTTAAAGGCCCACAATCTCTCTCTCCATCCCCTCTCTGCGGCTCCATTCCCTCCCGACAGGCCATCAGCCTATCAATCTGGCTGCCTGGCATGTGGGAAATCCAAAAGCACAAATACTTACCTTTAATTGAATTGAGGTCGCAGATTCTGACGCACTCACTTGACTTCCGGGTTCCACATGCGAATATCTACACACCCACTGGTTTCCAGCTCCGAACTAAAATCGTTCCCAAAGTCACACCTATGTGTGTGTCAGCTTGCTTCAGTTTGTATCACTCTTGCTCCTGAGAGTCGGAAGGTTGTGGGCTGAAACTTTGACATGAGCACATAGTCAAGTCTGATAATCCAGTGCAGTGCTGAGGAAGTGCTGCACTGTTGGAAGTGCTGTCTTTAGGATGAGACATTAAACTGAGGTCGTACCAATCTTTTCATGTTGATGTTGAAGATCCCATAGCACCATTTCAAAGAAGAGCAGGGATTTCTCCTGATGTTATGGCCAGTATTCCCTCTTCAGCTAACATCTCCAGAAAACAAATTAACTGGTCATTCATCTCACTGCTGCTGGTAGGATCTTGCTGTGTGCAAAATGGCTGCTTATTCGCCTTAATATTACACTTAATATGAACAAGTGCAGTGTGATGTATCTGGGGTTAGGGAAGTCCAGGCATGTCAATACTGTGTGGAGTGCCCGTTCAAAGAACTGGATCAGGAAAGAGATCTGGGATACCAGCTGATCACTCATAAAGGATGCAGACACAGTGCGAGATGGCTGTAGGCAAAGCAACTAGGGTTTAAATTGCATTCCTAGGATTTTGAGTAGAAAATGAAGAGACTATAAATTGATGAAAGGATTAGATACAGTTCAGTTAGATCATTTCTTTGAAATGCAGAGACAGCAGGATTAGGGGTCACACCTCTACAATCCATAGGCAAAGAGTTAGGTGAGGAAGCATTCCTTTTTCCAGAGAGACATTGCTCTCTACATGTGGTGAGTTTGGGTTGCTGCAGCCCTTCACAGGGGAACTTGACAAGTCCTGAGGAGAATCACTAACAACAATGGTTTCAATGCTCTTCATCATGCTGCACTGCGAGGAAACCCCAGGTATGGCTATTCTTTGATTATGGGTAATTATGGATATTCTCTGTGTGTCATAATTAGTGATCATGACTTTTTATGACCTGAGGATTTAAACTCTATTGTGGGTTTTTGTGTTGTGGTGATTCAGTAAAGTTTCAAAATCTATAAGGATTATAGATATTTTTGTTGAATTCCATTACATTCAGTAACATACAGTGGAATTCTTATATATACCTGGTTGAACAAACTAATTGCTTAATAGGAGATAGGAGATTCATTTCTAGTTGGTTGTGATTGTGATGAGTCATGTGCAACCAAGGTGTTTCGGAGCTTGTTTGATTGTCTTAGGGAGTGGGAGAGGAATTTCCCAGAGCTTTTCCTGAATTGGCCTCATGTTAGTTTCTCTTTATTTTTGTTTCTCCGAAGCGACAGCATTTCTGGGATTGGGCAGGGAGGGATGTGGACAGTCTGCAAGGTTCACCGTTGACTGGATGGGGCTGGTTTAACAGGCCTGATGGTATTTTCTTGCTCATCTTTTTAAATGTTTGAATGGAGAATCAGTCCTACAGTGTTGTAGGTCCTGCCCCTGACCTGCTTTCAGTGTTGGGAACATGGGATCACTGAATTTACACTGATAGGTCAAGTTTTGGATGTTAATGAGAGATATGACACAGTATTATATCAATGCAAGTTCTTTCTTACACAGATTCATGTACAGACAGAGAGACACGTGAGTGTGTGTACATAGAAGCACACACCAATCATTTTATATTGTCTCAGAGAGGGACATTTCATCAGTCAATTTTTTTAAATGTTGAACCAGAAATAATGAACAATCACACTGCTCTTTTTACATGTTAATTATTTGGGCAGGGTGACGTTTAACTAGAGAAACTTTAAGTAAACACTTGTACTTCCTTATTACCTTGTTTGTTTACAACAATACTCAATCTACAAAGTTATTGATTAAACTTTGTTCACATCAAAGACATTTTTAAACCCACTCACTGTCACTAATATCCTTCACTTTGATGAGCACAAATTCATCAATGTTTACATTTTTTCTAAAATATCATGTTTCAAGGAATGCATCGTTTAAATTGCAGTCTGTACTGGGCTCTGTTGTATGCATGTACAATGGGCAGTTAATAATGTTGTATTAAACCAGCCTTACATATAATATATAATTTATAATTTATAATAGTTTATAATTTATTCTCATTGTGTTCTGTATAGCTAACCTCTACTTAACAAAATCATTAAAAAACATGTATTTCCTAGAAAAGCAACTTCACAAATATATGTATATATCCATTTTTTCTGGATGAAGTAGATAATTGCATTTCTTCATTTTTTTAGGCTTTAACGCCTGAGTTTTGCCCTTGTCAATGATTTTGTTCTCCTGTCTAGTTCGAATTTGCTGCTCGAATCATTTTAGCTTCAAAGCCACTCATCACTCATCATTTGGTCCTGCTCCTGGGAAGCTGCTGTTAGCAGATGTAAGTGACTCTCTGCTGCCCAGTGTGTGGATTTTTCATTCTCCCTAGTTTTCAGACACTATTCTACTTTCTTGTGGCATTGGATAATAAACATTTATTATCTCTTGTGAAATCATTGGAACCGAGAAATAAGGAAACAGAAGCTTGTTTATTGATTATTCAAATAATAAAACCAGATGAAAGATCACCACTAACTTTGCATCAAGCACATCAACAGTCAGCAATTTGGTTGACTTTTCAAAACATATATATTTTTTGACCAATTTTTGGGCTCATCAAATTAAAGGATGTCGGTGCTGGGGAAATGGATTTTTTTTTCACTTTTAGCAGCGAGTAACAGCATTAAGAACTCCCAGATCAGCCATGGCACAGTTAGATGCAGAATAAAGCTTCCCCTCGTATCTGTCGACTGTGCCTAGAGCTTAATCTCAAAAGAGCTTCCCCTACTGTACCAATGTGAATTTTTCCATTTCCCACACCAGTGAGTGAAATTGTTAATTCATTCTTGATTGAGAGCGATTGTGTAGTCTCAGACCACACCTATTGGATTGAAATTTCCCAACTTTATTCATGGCCAAGACAGTAGAAAAAGATTTTCAAGCTAACAGTCTGAGTTGGATTTGAACCAAGCTCACCAAGATGGGAGTACATTACAAGAAAACAGCAACACCTAGAGCCATCATTGGCTGTACTAGATAATTTGAACAAAGGATATATTTGTAAAATGGAATATAATATCAGCAAAAAGTGCTTATGAATTATTCATGTTTAGCACTGCTCTGAGTAATCCTAACTCTCCAAAGATGGACTAAAATATAGTATTGTAGAATCATTGAATGGTTACAAGCACAGAAGGAGGCCATTTGGCCCATCGAGCTCGTGCTGGATCTTTGTAAGAGCAATCCAGTTAGTCCCATTCCCCCACTCTTTCCCCGTAGCCCCTCAATTTTTTTTCCCTTCAAGTATTTATCTAATTCCATTTTGAAAGCCACAATCGAATCTGCTTCCACCATCCTTTCAGGCAGCGCTTTCCAGATCATAACTACTCGCTGCATTAAAAAGTTTTTCCTCATGTCTCCTTTGGTTCTTTTGCCAATTACCTTAAATCTGTGTCGTCTGGTTCTCGACCTTTCTGTCGATGGGAACAGTTTCTCTTTATTTACTTCATCTAAACTCTTCATCATTTTGAACGCTTCTATCAAATCTCTTCTTAACCTTCTATGCTCCAAGAAGAACAACCCCAGCTTCTCCAGTCTAACTGAAGTCCTTCATCCCTGGAACCATTCTAATAAATCTTTTCTGCACCCTCTCTAAGGTCTTCACATCCTTCCTAAAGTGCGGTGTCCAGAATTAGACACAATACTCCAGCTGTGGTTGAACCAGTGTTTTCTAAAGGTTCAACATAACATCCTTGCTTTTGTACTCTATGCCTCTATTTATAAAGCCCAGGATCCCGTATGCTTTCTTAACCACTTTCTCAACCTGTCCTGCCACCTTCAAAGATTTGTGCACAGATACCCCCAGGTCTCTCTGTTCCTGGACCCCTTTAGAATTGTACCATTTAGTTTATATTGCCTCTCCACATTCTTCCTGCCAAAATGTAGCACTTCGCATTTCTCTGCATTAAATTTTATCTACCATGTGTCCGCCCATTCCACTAGCCTGTCTATGTCCTCTTGAAGTCTATTACTATCCTCCTCACTGTTTACTATACTTTCAAGTTTTGTGTCATCTGCAAATTTTGAAATTGTGCCGTGTACACCCAAGTCCAAGTCATTAATAGGAACATAGGAACAGGAGTAGGCCATTCAGCCCCTCATGCCTGCTCCGCACATATATCAAAAAAAGCAGTAGTCCTAGTACCGACCACTGGATACATTCTTCCAGTCCAAAAAACAACCGTTCACCACTACGCTCTGTTTCCTGTCACTTAGCCACATTCATATCCTTGCTGCCACTGCCCCTTTTATTCCATGGGCTTCAATTTTGCTGGCAAGCCTATTATGTGGCACTTTATCAAACACCTTTTGAAAGTCCATATACACCACATCAACCCATTGCCCTCATCAGCTCTCTCTGTTTCCTCTTCAAAAAACTCAATCAAGTTAGTTAAACACGATTTGCCTTTAACAAATCCATGCTGGCTTTCCTTTATTAATCCACTCTTGTCCAAGTGACTATTAATTTTGTCCCGGATTATCATTTCTAAAAGCATCCCCACCACTGAGGTTAAACTGACTGGCCTGTAGTTGCTGGGTTTATCCTTACACCCTTTTTTGAACAAGGGTGTAACATTTGCAATTCTCCAGTCCTCTGGCACCAGCCCCATATCGAAGGAGGATTGGAAGATTATGCAATTTCTACCCTTACTTCTCTCAGCAACCTAGGATTCATCCCATCCAGACCGGGTGACTTATTCACTTTAAGTACAGCCAGCCTTTCTAGTACCTCTATCAATTTTTAGCCCATTCAGGATCTCAACTACCTCCTTTTTTACTGTGACTTCTAACAGCATCTTCTTCCTTGGTAAAGACGGATGCTTCAGCCATGCCCTCTGCCTCCATGTGTAGATCTGCTTTTTGGTCCTAATCGGCCCCACCCCTCCTCTTACTACCCGTTTACTATTCATATGCCTAGACGACTTTTGGATTCCCTTTTATGTTGGTTGCCAGTCTATTCTCATATTCTCTCTTTGCCCCTTTTATTTCCTTTTTCACTTCTCCTCTGTACTTTCTATATTCAGCCTGGTTCCCACGTTTCTGCTTCATCTTACTCTCTATCTCTTTCATCATCCAGGGAGCTCTGGCTCTGGTTGCTCTACCTTTCCCCCTCGTGGGAATGTACCTAGATTGTGCCTGAACCATCTCCTCTTTAAAGGCCGCCCATTGTTCGATAACGGTTTTGTCGCCAATCTTTGATTCCAATTTACCCGGGCCAGATCCGCTCTCAACCCACTGAAATTTCTTATATAACATTTTGGGGGTTAAAACATATAGGGGATCATTTTAACTTTGGGCGACAGTGTAAAATGGTCAATATCGAATTAACTGCCTGTTATACAACATGCCTTATTTTCTTTTCCATTGAAGTCAATGGAAGGATGTATAATGGAGAGCTAATTCAATAATGCCCATTTTACAGTATTGCCCAATGTTAAAATTACCCATAGTGTTAAGATTAATCATTCGAAGAGGAAATGATACAGGAAATAGGCAAGGCAAAGGAAAATATTTTTACATGTTGTACAGTGGATCAGAGGATTTCAAATGTTATGCTAACAGAAAGAAGTGAGCCATCAACCAGGAAATTCGAGAAAAGTTAATCTAACACCTGCAGACAAAAACATTTTTGAGAATAGCAGGATGCTGTCAATACTGATCGAAAGAACATTCAGGTCCATAGGAATAGTCAGCGTCGATTTAGTAGCCCCAGGTCACTAATCGTCTGAAATTCTTTGAGGAGGTAACTAAACTAGTGGATGATTTTGAGAAGGCAAGCAATCAAATTCCACATGTTAAGATGTTTGCAGAAAGTTAAGACTCATAGAATTAATGACAAATTAATTGAAAATTGGCTTGCTAATTCAAGTAACAATAAATGAGAAAATCTCTCTTTATGTAACAGTGATTTGGTCTGTTCTGAGTATCCTGTTGTTCACACTACTTATAAATGATTTGAAGGAGATTACTTGCAATTTGTCTATAATTATTGCGACAACAAATCATGTGAGCAGATGACAAGTATATGGGCAATAAACAGCATTCAGAAAGATCTGGGAAACCAGATAGATGGGCTAAGGAAAGTCCGATGTTTCCTTATGATTCATGAGTATTGCAGACAAGTAGGCGTCACACTCCTGCTCCTACTGGGCACACCAAAGAAAAGTGAACATTTTGAAGGGCAATTTTTCAGCGGCCTCCAGCGGTGCCTTTACGGCATTCACTCTGTCCTTTTGTACCTGAAAATTGTAATCAGGGTCCTACAACCAGCGTAGGACGTCGATTTGCATATTTAAACAGTCTCCTGCTGTTTCAGGTGAACGGGCTGTAGTGATGAAAATGCAGAGAGCTGGTGCACAGATGCCACTCTGCTGTGATCCACACTAAACACATAGAATTACATAATATTTACAGCACAGAAACAGGCCATTCGGAACAACTGATATATACTGATTTATGCTCCACACGAGCCTCCTCCCACAGTATTTCATCGAACCCTATCAACTATCCTTCTATTCCTTTCTCCCTCGTGTACCTATCTAACTTCCCCTTAAAGGCATCTATGCTATTCGCCTCAACTACTCCAGTTGGTAGCAAGTTCCACATTCACTCTCTGGGTAAAGAAGATTCTCCTCAATTCCTTACTGGATTTATTAGTAACTATCTTGTATTACGACCCCTAGTTTTAGAATATGCCAATGTAAATGTGCCCGTAGGAGACAGGATAACTCAGCACGATTCTGTCCTTGCCAAAAGTCACACATGCGCCTTTTCCAGCACAAGTTACTGATAGAAATCAGGACTAGGAACCCTGACAGACTGCCCTAACCTAGGAACACTGGTGCCAATTGCAGTGACTCCATCATTGCCCCAGCTAGGATTACTTCCATGAGCAAAAGCCAGGTATCTAACCTGGGACCTTTCTTGGCCTCTGACATTCACTGTCACACCACACAGGAGTGTTTAGCTCATAAGATCTCACCTTTAACATTGAGGACTGGGGTTGCCAACTCTGCTTGGATGGATTCCTGGAGGTTTCATCACATGACCTCTTGCCTCAAATTGCTCAAACCCCAAGCTCCCGCCATTGGTCGCCCGATACGTCCATCCTTGAGTCACACTGCCTTCCCACACCAATTGGAAAGTCAAATGATTGAATAATTCTTTACTATCAATCAATCTTTTTCCTCATCTACAATATTTTTATAACTAATAAATGAAAGTGTTCAAAGAAAATGAAAAGACAGACAATTTTTTTAATGGCCCTAAGATTTTTCTCCCAATCTCCTCATAGCAGTATCCTGCAGATTAACCTCCAATTCCTGGAGACTCCAGGACAATCCTGGAGGGCTGGCAACCCTATTCAGGACATGTCTCGTATTCAAATACCAAGAAAGTTCTGTCCAGAATTTAGTTACTTCCGTTATAACCACTACAATCTTACGATTAACCACACAATGCAAGTTATGCCTTTTAATCTCGGAAATTTGTAAACTACATCCATATTTGGATAATTAGCTGATTAGGGCGCCAAACAAAACACGGAAATTGTTACATTTGTTTGTAATTTCCTTACAGCTAAACATAGACCTGAGGAACCTGTAGGTGTGTTGTGCCGGGAGTAGTTCGATGATTGAGATTGTTGGACTGAGGTGTCAGTAATGTGACGTTCGGGGCGGGGCAGAGGATAAGGCTGTGGGTCCTTACAAAGCTCGCTGCTCTGGGGAAACTCACAGAGAGAAGATCGAGAGCACGGAACAAACATCATTTCTCAGACAGCAAAGATGGACAAGAGGTTCCCGCTGCACGTTCGAATTATTGGATACATGCAACATAAGAAACAAAAGGTGACATTTTATAGCTGTTTAAAACTAGATGTAATAGTAATATTGTAACTTTTTCCTGTATTATATTATTCAAGCATCAAATGCAACACTTTATCCCCGTGCTATTTCACATGTTCGTTTTTCCTTTGATTCTACCCATTTAATGTTGATATAACTTTTCCATTTTTTAATGACAGACCTTCCTTGCATCAGTTCTATGGTCGGATCAAAATGATGTTATTGTGTACAGGACGTTTGAAGAGTTTAAGAAACTCCATGTAAGTAGATTTAAAACCTGATACCTTTTAATCGACATTATTTCCATTGTGTAAAGTGTGATTTTTATATAATTGTTATTTGAATAACAGAGAGCTATTGTGAAGAAATTCCCGCTGGAAGCCGGATGCATTAAAAAGTCTGATCGAATTCTACCAAAATTCGAAGGTAAGAGGAATGCAATTTAAAAAAAAATCCAACAGCACCTTAAAAATAAGACACCAAACATTCAACCGCAGTTTACAACAATCCTTACTGGAAGACAAGGTCATGTTTTGATTTGTTGCCCTATATTAACAAAATGAAAAATTGATCAAACTGATTAAACTAGAAAGAGTGCAGAAAAGATTTACTAGGATGCTACCAGGACTTGATGGTTTGACTTACAGGGAGAGGTTAGACAGACTGGGACTTTTTTCCCTGGAGAGTAGGAGGTTAAGGGGTGATCTTATAGAAGTCTATAAAATAATGAGGGGCATAGATAAGGTCGATAGTCAAAATCTTTTCCCAAAGGTAGGGGAGTCTATAACGAGGGGGCATAGATTTAAGGTGAGAGGGGAGAGATACAAAAGGGTCCAGAGGGGCAATTTTTTCACTCAAAGGGTGGTGAGTGTCTGGAACGAGCTGCCAGAGGCAGTAGTAGAGGCGGGTACAATTTTGTCTTTTAAAAAGCATTTGGACAGTTACATGGGTAAGATGGGTATCGAGGGATATGGGCCAAGTGCAGGCAATTGGGACTAGCTTAGTGGTATAAACTGGGCGACATGGATATGTTGGGCCGAAGGGCCTGTTTCCATGTTGTAAACTTCTATGATTCTATGATTCTATGAAACAAACCGAATGTTACCTTGAGATATTCCACACCTGGAACAATAACGTGAACTTCTGTAATAATCACTATGAAAATACATTGCCTATTAAGGAAGATTACACTTTAAAAGCCCATGTTCCTGTTATGAAATATTCTGTTCTGTTTACCTTGTAGATATTTCTAGGAAGGAGAGGAGACAGACCCGAGTGAGTAAATCAGTCTTGAGAATTCGAATGCTGGAGAAATACTGCAACCATTTATTGAGTACTAGCGCTAAGATCTCCAAGGACCAAGCTGTTTCCCAGTTCTTCCTGCTCACCAACAAGGACCTGGCGCCTTCTTTCCCCTCAGACAGGTAAGCACAAGGAAACGGTGAGATCAGCTCAGTCTTCCCAAAGTGTTACTACGAAGCAAACTACTGCAGTGTTAAATTCCACACTGCTTGACCGTCTTTAGTCAGATCGGATCAAAACTTTAATTTCCTACGGATGATTCAGTCTTGTTCAAAGCTGAATGTTTTCTCCTTTTTTTTCTCTAGTATTATTATCATGCCTTCCGCAGTTGAGCAGAAAGAAGATACTTGGAGGCGAACAAGCAGAACCAATGCCCAGTCCATCACACAACCTGTTGCTTCAGAGAATTACACGTGCATAGCACCTTATGAGACAAAAGATACCAAGAACAAGCCGTTCAGGGTGGAGAAGGATGAAATTGTTGACGTTGTTACCAAGAATTCATCAGGTACATTTTTGGCACTAACTCAACCTTCGTTTTGAGGACACACCACAGGGGCAGATAGTAAATCCCTTATTTCATTTTAAGGGCCTTTGAGTTCCAAATTGCTATGTCCAGAGGACTGTCAGCTATTGACAAATTAACAAATTAGATTTATATAGTATATTTAAAATTTATTTTGTACAAAACTTCTCAAGAACCCAACAATTCGTCAGAAAATATTGCTGCTATGTATGTGCGTGTATGTGTTATGTGTGTATATATATAATACATACATATGATTGTGCATATAAATATATGCATATGTAAAAAGTGATCCATTGTGTTCTGTGCTGCAGTGGGACACAGAGAGCTGATAAAATGTGGCACATCAGCTCACTGGTTTAATTAAATTGAGAGCTCCAATTACAGCATAAACTCCAACTGATTATATTAGGTAGATCCTGCTAACTGTTCCTCTGTGAGTTTTGAACTCTTCAAATGCATAAAATGGTATTGTGTTGACATCATTTTGTAGTTCATTTATAAAAGTTTGATGTCAACCAACAGAACACTTTGTAAAATTGAATTTTTTAAAAGCAGATAATAGGTTTAACAGGAATACAGGTTTGATGTGGGTATTCAGATTAAAATTCCTTACCCTAATGGTCATGATACCTGTCTCTTATAGGATGGTGGCTTGTGGAGAATGATGAGAAACAATTAGCCTGGTTTCCAGCTCCCTATCTCAAAACGTGCCTTAACTCTGCCCCATCTGGAGCATCAAATATCAATAATGAAACAGACGGTAAGTTCAGGAGTCCGTCTAAGCAGCACTTCCAGCATTTTATATTAAAGCTGCAATGTTCCATAGAAACTACATTTTAAAAATTCTGATAGCATGAAAATTCACTCCATTGTTCTGTTGTGGTACAATTAGGGATAAATTCATCAACAAAAGACTGCATGAGTATCATTTATTTTGAACCACTGTAATATAATGTCCAAAACCCATTGCTAACTTTATATTAATTTAACACTTGATAACCTCTTATTGTTTTTACATGTTTTTAAAATGAATTTATTGTGTTCTTGTTTAAAGTACTTGGACAGCTTGTTGTTCCACACTTTGTTAACCCAGATACTTTAACTATCCAGCTCAATCTTGACCATGTCTTCTGTCCTTTTCATGATTTGAGGACTGTAGAAGCCTGTGCTCTGCTAAATTCCAGCACTACATTTCAATGGTGTATCGAACTAGAAACAAAATGCAAGATTGGGAAACATTTGCTGGAAACAAATTCTTTTTGCCCTTAAGGGATTAATTCAACCACATTAATTTCTGAGAAACACACAGCAACACCTGTCACACTCTAACAAAAGGTCTAACATTGCCAAATCTGAATGTATTTTTTCTCAATTCACCTAATATATGATAAGTGAAATCCAATTAAGATCACCTACTTTTTCTAAATCTTATTCATAGTGGAGTTCCTTTACGCGGTAGATTTCCAATAATTATTTAGCAATGTTAAATATTGATTTTTAAAATGACTTTGACCTTTTGTCCTTTGTAAATTTAGAGTGCCAATATTATGCTGTTAAAAGCTATGAAGCGACAGATGGAGATGAACTGTCCATGCACGTAGGTGTCATTGTCGAAGTCTTGAAGAAATCCAGTGATGGATGGTGGCTTATCAGGTTTGTCCTATTTTATTGTTCATTAATTGTTCCTTAATCAATAGTGTCAAATAACAAGTGGTATGACATCTGCAAGTCACATGCTCCAATTGCACCTCATTAACATCTTTTTAAAAATTGGATTCCGTATGTAGCAAAAATCTTTGATTTAAATTTGTCACACAATAGAATTGCTTTATGATTGAACGTTATTTATTCTCTCAATATATCATCACAAGGGGAACTTGATTATATTAAAAACAAGCTAAATAAGAAACTGCACCAGGGCTTCAAAGCTTTTGCAATTTTGAGAGAATTTAACTTCAACAAAATTAATTCTAAATATACTGCATTTAGTATCAGAAATGTACCAGGAATTAACTCTACTATTGTGCATTTTGAAAACTGCAAAGCAATTTGAAGACTGACTTAAGTAATTTTGTTGATCAATAGGTATAATGGACAATCTGGCTACGTCCCATCTCTTTATCTCCAGCCATACAACAACCCTCATTCAAAATTTCAGATTCTTACCAAGGCAGACAGATATACCTCCACCCCGAATCTCATCATGGCTGCTAGAAGCCCACGTACTCAGTCAAATAATGTACAGCTGAACTCGCATAGATATGAAGCCAACAATTATCTCTCATCCACAGAGATCCTGGGTGCCAACAATGGACTGTATATGCAAAAATCAAGGTCTACCAACTGCTTGTCTGATGAAACCATAGAGGAAGACCAGTTGAGCCTTCCCAATTCAGATGAGTCAGAAAGCAGATCAGAAAGCTTGAGTGATGACATTAGCTTGTCCACTGTAAGTTCAGGCAAGTCAGGTTTATCTGAGGACATCACCTTATCAGACAGTTACATCATCAGAGCCTCAACGAATGTTGTATCAGGACAGGTTGAGAAGAACCAAATGGTGGCTTCTCAAAGCAAGACCAAGAATCTCATTGATTCTGGTGTGGAAGCGGTAGGCTTGAAACACAGCCCTGAACCTTCCGCAGGTGGGAGCAGTACTGTTACAAATCTGATACCCAAAATTCCTCCAAGGCCACAGCGTCAAGAAATATTATCAAGATGTACAACCTTCACCAAGAACATGGTTCTGAGATACCAAAATGATTTTGACTTTATAGATTCTGAAAGAAAATTTGAGGTCACCCAACCAAAATATCGGTGAGAAAGTATTTTTTTTTACTCAAACAATATTTAATTTTGTAAAGGTATGCAGTAGCTGCAATTTTTATACATTTAATTGAAAAATAAATTGGTAGCCAAAATTGCCACAATCATATTAGCTTGAACATTTGCTCTGCTAATTGTACATAATTCATACTCAGCAGGGTTAATTTTTTAATCCTTCAGGTTCACAAAAGAAAAAAAGCTTACCAATTATTATATTATCTGGCAAAATTCTTCAATTTGACTGCAATTCTTTCTTGATAAATGGCAAGTAAACCAACACGCTCGTATAATTTCATAATGAGTGTTGTGTAGAATCATGTAACTCTAGAAAGGAACACAGTGTAATGAACAGAGGAATAATCACTTTCAGCACACGTTTCAACGTTTCATATCATAAAGACCAAATAAACATCAATATTATATTTTATTAATAAAATAATCCAATATACACATTTTTAAATGTATTAAATTAATTCCAATTTAGGGATATTGTGATCTGAAATTTGTTTGGTATAATATTCAAGGGACATATTGTAGTGTTCTTAAATGAGATTTTAAAATGAAGACAAGAATTGTTTTAAGAGTTTTCAGTAGCTGGATTGTTTTCTTATTACACCTGTTAGTACTACCGGTCGCCTATACAGGGCCCCACACCAAAGGACATTCTCATGGTCTGTCCGTACACCAGGCCCACACCAACATGATTGACTCTTAGCTGCGCTCTGAAGTGGCCTAGCAAGCCACTCAGCTGTATCAAAACCGCTACAATTCATTTCAAGAAGAAGGCCCACCACCACCTTCTCAGGGCAAGTAGCGATAGGCAATAAATGGCGGCCTTGCCAGTGATGCTCACATCCCGAGAATCAATCTTTAAAAAAAATTGTTAATAGAGGATAATGAACAGAAAATGTGAGTTCACTCAGCAATATTACTGCATACTTTTTGCAATATTACTGCTTACTGTTAGTGTAAAGATATCAAGAGGGGTGACTAAATCTATCTGGTATAACTGCTGCACCACTACACTGCGCCACAGTTGAGAAAAAAGTCAAAAATAAAAATTATAATTGAGCAATCAGCTGTTGCATTAAAGTTTGAAGATTTTCCATATTGGAAAAAAATGCTGTTTTATTGTCTATCACCAACTTATATTAAGAGATGTAACTAGGTGTTTCCTATGTATGGCATGGAGGAATAATTACAATAGATTTGTGTCTCTCTATGAATCGTGTCCCTTGCTTTTAGGTTACAACTGGTTTTTTAGTTCAGCTATATTCGCTGTATATTTTCCTTGTAAACATTTTAAATAGATTCTGTACTTCTGTGTTATTCAAAAATGCAATAAACTTTTAGAAGTATGTGGTGTTTTTAATATTCATCATTTATATTCTGCATGTGTGGATGACTTTGCGTTTTCTTGGAAAAATACCTCCTTTCTACCACACAGATTTTGCTATCTAGATTCCTGTAAGCTAGTGTGCCAAATAAGTATACTCAGTTAATTAATAAGGACGTTACATTCCAATACAACCCCACAGCCTAAATCACATGTAATTCTGGTAACCTGTGATCAGAATCTGTCTTAATGAGATCACTGAAATAAAAAACGGTGGAAATTCACTTGTAACCTTAAATGTTACTCTGAACACTCAATAAATACAAACAGATTTAAATTTTTTGTAAATATACAGATTCAATAGTAGGCCAACAAAAAAACTATTCAAAACAACATTATATTCCAGCCACACTCCAGAATGTTTTGAAAACCGTAAAGTAAGTCCTTTTCAATATCAACCACTATTTGTTGGAGCACATAACTAAATAAATCTAGTCAAAATCTCAGAATGTGCTGTGCCACGGTAAATGGACATTCCTAATCATCGGGTCCACAACCACACCAGCGTCACGTTAAAATCTTCAGAGGAAGTATATGCAAGAACGGAAGGAGTCTGCGATGATAAAGGGACATTTGACTCACCAAAGTTTGTCCCTTTATAATTAAACGATGCTCTCACTTCAATGGTGCTGACATAACCTAGAATGTCTTTACCTGATGATTTAGCTATTTTACATGATGGAGAAGGCCAAATATCCCAGCATGCTTTTCCAATAGGCCAAGAAGCCCTTGATTAGATCTGGCAACTATCAATCTCCCACAATGGCCAGACTGATGGGCTGCGAGTAACAAGAAAAGGGAAAAGTCCTTGATCAGATCTGACAGTTATTGAAGCCCTGAAATGGATATACCAGCTATCAATCTCCCACAATAGCTAGACTGGAAGGAATACAAATAACAAGGTAAGGCAAAGGATAAAACAGCACAAGAAGTTCCAAATGTTGAGGCAGAGAAGGAACAGTCCTGAGGTCAACGCTCCTCCCAACAGCATCGGGTAACATCGTTTCTGTTGCATTAATCACTTTAACTTGTTGAAATTACTGGGCTGCTCTTGAGTGTAAGAATTGTGCTTTGCTGGCGAGTCAGCTTGTTAATTCTATGAGTTCTTTTAAATCTGTTATTAATAAAATATACTCGCTACACACCATATTGGTTCGGTTACTTTCTGAATCTCTTACAAATTGGCGAGTCAGGCAGGAGGAGACTGTGTCGTGAGTTAAGGATTGAAAAGGACGCACAGATGTACAGGGGTCCCAGGGTGATGTGTCGGTACCATGGATTAACCAGGGATAGGAGAACTGTGATACAACCACAGCGGAGGGTTCCATCCTCCGATTAAGTTGACCATGGAGGCGACAAAAGCCTTCGAAAAGGTATCGGGGAGAGCAGGAAAAGAGGAAATCTGTCTGTGATTAAGGGAATTGAGGAGCTCTTGTCCCCGATGGAGGGAGAGGATCTGTTTAAAACAGAGAGACCATGTGGATGGTCCAGTAGAGAATAAAGAGTTCTCTGTAGAGAAAGGGCGGAAGGTGTTGTGCTCTGCTGCTCACTTTTGTGTGGAGAGAACCACAAATGATGTGACCAAGGTATGGTGACATATGGGAAAATTCTCATTGGAAAATGAGATAGTCTGGAATCGGGTAAAATCCTGGTGGAACGAGGTAGGTCAGATACAGTCAATGGCTGTCATTGCCTCTGAGGATTTTAAAAAGGAGATTGTGCAGGAGGACACAATATCAACAGAGTTAATATCAGGCTTCTCACAGCAGACAAATGTTGCAAAAGCATTCCATAAAAAACCTCAGCAATGTCTCTGAAATATCTTTATTCCTTTGATTTCTCTCATTATGCCTCCTAGTGTCTCATGTTAATATCACATCTGCCATTTAATCATCTCCTGTTTTCCATTCAAACAGCTCATTCTATTTCTTTTCCTGTGTGTTTGTGCAGGTGTTTCTTCCCTCTCTGTTTTGTTCTGTTCCCTTTTAAATGCTGTTCATCTTTAATATCCTCCAATTTTGACAATGGGTTCACACCCAAAATGTTAACCCCTCTGTTCTCTCCACAGATGTTGCCTGGTCTGCTGAGTGTTTCCAGCATTTTCTGCTCTTCCTTCAAGATTCTGGATGTCTTCCTGAATGCCCGGATGTTGCTAATGAATTGCCGATTGTTTGATTTCTGAGAGAGACCACTTCCTATCTCACACATTAATTGTCAAAGGTCAACGTGATGTCACAGACCTCCTGACATCTCCTGAGTTCATTCTTGCAGTTTGCCAAGTCTTATAATTTGCTGTTGTCAACAAATTTGTGTATTATATTTCCTCTCCAGCCATGTCCTTGCCATTTATGTATATGAAAAACAAGAGAGGTCCCAACACAGATCCCTGGGGCCAAACACTAGCTGCATCTTGCTAATCCGGCAAACATCTATTTATTGCTATACTCCGCTTTCGATCCTTCAACAACAACTTGCATTTATAGAACGCCTTTAATGTAGTAAAACATCTAAAGGTGCTTCACAGGAGCGTTATCAGACAAAATTTGATACTGTGCCACAAAAGGAGATATTAGGTGAGGTGATCAAAAACGTGGTCAAAGAGGTAGGTTTTAAGCAGCATCTTAAAGGAGGAGAGAGAGACAGAAATGCGGAGAGGTTTAGGGAGGGAATTCCAGACCCTAGGGCCGAAACAGCTGAAGGCACGGCCGCCAATCGTGGGGTGAAGAAAATAAGAGATGCGCGAGAGGCCAGAATTGGAGGAATGCAGAGATCTCAGAGGGTTGCCGGGCTGGAGGAGATTACAATGATAGGGAGGGGTGAGGTTTCATCCAACCCTCTATGTGAAGAGTGGCCACTTTTATGAGATACCAGAGAGCTACCAATGCCTGTGGAACTTTATCCCAGTATGAATCGCTGCCATAAGGAAAGGAGGGGAGGAAATTGGAGAGAAAAAAATTTAAAACATTGGAAGGGTTTACATTGCACGTGTTTCACCAACAGCCAGTTTGAGATAAATTTCACCAGGCTATCTTGTAACAAAGCCTCTTTGACCAACCAGTTCAGTTTAGTACTGAAGTCAATCATGCATTACAAATTCCTTCATTTCATTTGCACCCAATTCTATGGCCCCACATCTCATGTACTTACACCAGGATTCAATGTTCCTTTTATGCTTCACTGCTTTAAAAGCTTATGTGTAGTTGAGTTTAAGGAGCCTGTTGAGTCTTAGAAATGTTTCTGTTGGTCAAGCTGATAACACGTGGAAGTTCATCGTATCATAGTGTGGTACAGCACAGGAGGAGGCCATTCAGTTCAACGTGCCTCTTTAAAACAGCAATCCAAATAGTCCCTTTCCCCTGCTCTTTCCCCATAGCCCTGAAAATTTGCAGTAGCATAGTGGTTATGTTACTCGACTAGTAATCTAGAGGTCTGGACTAATAAATTCAAACGGCAGTTGGGGAATTTAAATTCAGTTAATTAAATTTTAAAAATCTGGAATATAAAGCTAGTGTCAGTAATGGTGACCATGAAACTACTGGATTGTCATAAAAACCCATCTGGTTCACTAATGTCCTTTAGGGAAGGAAACCTGCCGTCCTCACCCGGTCTGGTCTATATGTGATTCCAGACCAACAGCAATGTGGTTGATTCATAATTGTCCTCTGAAATAGCCTAGCAAGCCACTCAGTCAAGAAAGCGGCTCACCACCACCTTCTCAAGGGCAATTAGGGATGGGCAATAAATGCTGGCCTTGCCAGCGACACCCACATCCCATTAATAAATTTTAAAAAGCACCACTTCATTTGCAAATTCATTTCAAAAAATGTAATTACACACTTAAACTTTGCCAATTGCTGGTGCAAGAATATTATTATTAATATTACCACTGACAAAATGCAGGGAAGGTAGACTATTTTAATTCTCTTAGGTGATGTATATCATTTTGCTCAGAAGGGATGAAACACTTGTGACTTCACAAGTTGTCAAACAACCATAGAAATGTACAGCACAGAAGGCCATTCGGGCCATTGTGTCTGTGCTTCCACTTTTCTAGGAACATAGGAACAGGTGTAGGCCATTCAGCCCCTCGTGCCTGCTCCGCCATTTGATAAGATCATGGCTGATCTGTGATCTAACTCCATATACCTGCCTTTGGCCCATATCCCTTAATACCTCTGGTTGCCAAAAAGCTATCTATCTCAGATTTAAATTTAGCAATTGAGCTAGCATCAATTGCCATTTGCGGAAGAGAGTTCCAAACTTTTACCACCCTTTGTGTGTAGAAATGTTTTCTAATCTCACTCCTCAAAGGTCTGGCTCTAATTTTTAGACTGTGCCCCCTACTCCTAAAATCCCCAACCAGTGGAAATAGTTTCTCTCTATCCACCCTCTCTGTTTCCCTAAATATCTTATAAACTTCGATCAGATCACCCCTTAACCTTCTAAACTCTAGAGAATATAACCCCAATTTTTGTAATCTCTCCTTGTAACTTAACCCTTGAAGTCTGGCTATCATTCTAGTAAACCTACGCTGCATTCTCTCCAAGGCCAATATGTCCTTCCGAAGGTGCGGTGCCCAGAACTGCTCACAGTACTCCAGGTGCGGTCTAACCAGGGTTTTGTATAGCTGCAGCATAACTTCTGCCCCCTTGTACTCTAGTCCTCTAGATATAAAGGCCAGCATTCCATTAGCCTTATTGATTATTTTCTGCACCTGTTCATGATACTTCAATGATCTATGTACCTGTACCCCTAAGTCCCTTTGGACATCCACTGTTTTTAACTTTTTACCATTTAGAAAGTACCCTGTTCTATCCTTTTTTGATCCAAAGTGGATAACCTCACATTTGTCTACATTGAATTCCATTTGCCACAGTTTTGCCCATTCACCTAATCTATCAATATCACTTTGTAATTTTATGTTTTCATCTACACTGCTTACAATGCCACCAATCTTTGTGTCATCGGCAAACTTAGATATGAGACTTTCTATGCCTTCATCTAAGTCGTTAATAAATATTGTGAATAATTGAGGCCCCAAGACAGATCCCTGCAGGACTCCACTAGTCACATCCTGCCAATGTGAATACCTTCCCATTATCCCTACTCTCTGTCGCCTTTCTCTCAGCCAACTTCCTAACCAAGTCCGTACTTTTCCCTCGATTCCATGGGCTTCTATCTTAGCTAACAGTCTCTTATGTGGGACCTTATCAAATACCTTCTGGAAGTCCATATAAATAACATCCATTGACATTCCCCTGTCCACTACTTTAGTCACCTTCAAAAAATTCAATCAGGTTTGTCAGGCACGACCTACCTTTCACAAATCCATGCTGGCTCTCTCTGATTAACTGAAAATTCTCAAGGTGTTAAGTCACCCTATCCTTAATTATGACTCCAGCATTTTCCCCACATCCTTGTATCTTCCTTTGCTTTAAATACTCATCCAATTTCCCCTTAAAATATGCAATATTCTCCACCTCAACCACTCCCTGTGA